>NC_065452.1:93932744-94232744 GCF_917563875.1 Diabrotica virgifera virgifera
TTTTAATTTTCATATCACATAGAAATATAACAAATCCCCGCCTTGTATTCGATAAAATTTATCTGCATTTTTAAATAAATTTTCTCGAGGCAAAACCAACTCTCTGTATATTTCCTTACTTTAATCTACGTCTTATACCCCTTCTTCTTGTATTACTCTAATTAGTCCCACCTGTAGAGTAATTGTTTCCTTATTTTCAGTGTCCTCATCCTGTGTTAGAGTGTCGGCTATTATGTTGTCTTTCCCTTTTTCCCATATCAATCTTCTGTCTTTTTCCTCAGATTTTTCACATACTTTTACCGTGCATTCTGCATCCTCGTTTTCATATGCCTCCTCTTCAAATGCCACTGTTTCGATTATATCTTTTTCGCTTTCATTTGTTAGCTTTATTTCTCCTTCTCCTGAGCTCATCTCTTCTTTTGAGGAATCCCAGTTTTCTTTTGCTTTTGATACTCTCAATTTTTCTTCTTCTGGGCTCAACTCTTCTTTTGAGGAGCCACAGGTTTCATTTTCTTTTGTCTTTTTCTGACTTTTTCTCCCTTTTCTTCTTTGTCCTTGCTTC
Organism: Diabrotica virgifera virgifera; assembly: GCF_917563875.1. Classification (NCBI taxonomy): domain Eukaryota; kingdom Metazoa; phylum Arthropoda; class Insecta; order Coleoptera; family Chrysomelidae; genus Diabrotica; species Diabrotica virgifera. Next base: position 93,933,307 of record NC_065452.1, read on the forward strand.
GTTGCCAAATTCATTTCCACTGTTTGTTCTTTACCTGATTCGTCCGTATTTTGTTTCTCCTGTTCCTTGTCCTGTTCTTCTTCTTTTTCTTCTGTTAGATTCATCGTATTATTTTTAAAATCTATCACTACATGTTTTTCTGCCAATTCGTCAACTCCTACTATCATGTCATGTGACATGTTTGGCATTATTACACATTGTAGTGCATACATCTTCTTACCCAGTCGTACCATTACTCGTATGCCTTCATTTATAGTTGCCAATGTCCGTTTGTTTGCGCCCACTAAATTTACCCTAGGTATTTTGTAAATTAAATTTGTTAAGTTAACTTCTTCTATTAGTTTTCTGTTGACCAATGTTATTTCAGATCCAGTGTCTATCATAATTTTAATTGGTTTCTCGTTGATAAATCCATCCACAAATTTTAAATTAACTCCATTTTTCTTTTCGTTGTTCCTTGACAATTTAATAAACTCCTTGGGGTTACAAAAGATTCCTGTTTGATTTTTGGTTTTTAGTGAGCGCCGTCGTGAAAAAACGCCGGTTGCTCATCGTAGTTTATATTTTCGTCATAATGTCTCTCTCCGTCATATTCATCTGTCTGGGTATTATTTACTTCTCTTCTATTTTCTCTTGGTCTGTCGGATCTGTTTCGGTTTTCTCGATATCCCTGTTCATTTTGTCTACCATTATTTCTGTTTTCTTGATTTGAGCGTGTGGTGTTTCTATTCTGGTATTCTCGATTTCTGTTCTCATTCCATTGCCTATTTCTTTGTTCATAATTTCCTCTTCCGTTGTCTCTATTTTCGTTTTCCCTTCTGGGATTAAAATCTCGTCTTGTATAGTCCCTCCTATTTTGATTTCTATCTCTGTAATCCTGTGTTTCTCGGGGCCTGTAATCTTCTCGCGACCTTCTTGATTTTCTTTCCCTTAAACGTGATTCTCTTATTTGTAGGAATTGGCATAAACTATCTATGTCTTTGTAGTTTTGCAATGTGATATGGTCTTCCAGCGTTTCTTCGAAATGTCTTGCAATCAGTTCGACTAATTGTTCCGATGAGTAATTATATTGTAAATGTTTTGCGTTATAGTAAATTTGTAATGCATATGTCCTTTCTGATATACCCATCCTATCATTGTATTTCCCATTTTGCAATTCCTTGTTAATTTCCAATTGTTGGACTTTTCCCCAGAAATAATTCAAAAATTTTTGTTCAAATTGTTGCCAATTGCCGAATTCTTCTTCTTTACTATCGAACCATAGGCTTGCTTCATATTTGAGATGGTTTCTGATAGTTTCTTTTGCTGTTTCGAAATTTCCGATGTGCTGTATTTTCTTTTTCAGGCTATTTATGAACGGCACTGGGTGTAATCTTCTTACGTCCCCGCCAAACCTTATCTTCACGTCATCTGTGCTATGTATAACCATTTCTCTTCTTTCTCCGACATTTTGTTGAGTATTGATTTCCGCAATCTTTCTTTCCACTTCTTCTATGTCTGCTTGAATAGCGTTTTGCAACTTGTTTTCCAAACTTTCCATTTCTTTTTTCTGGCAATTCGTTATCTCCTTTATTTTATTTTGGATTTTCATTTCTTGTTCTTTCATCTCGTTTTTCATTGTTGTCAAACATCCTTTTACTTCCTTTTCATACTTTCCTATGCGTTCCTCCATTTTCTTGTTGTTCTCTTCTATTGCTTGTTTTGTTTCCTTCTGATTTTCTTGCATTATTCTTTTTGTTTCATCTATTGCTTGTTTTGTTTCCTCCTGATTTTTATCCATTGTCCTTTTTGCTTCATCCATTGCTTGTTTTGTTTCTCTTTGATTGTCATCCAGCTTTTGTGACTGGAGTTGCATCAGTTGTAATAGTTTATCTATTCCTGATAATTCTTGCTGTTCTGATGCCATGATTGTCGTGTCTAAAATATCTTCTTGGTCTGAATGTTCTTTTTGTTTTTTGTTGTCTTTGCTTTGGCTTCTTGTCACAGACATTTGTTTTCAAGAAGTACTGTCCCCGCCAAATATGAAATTTTACTAGTATGTTACCAAGACGACTTTTTCTCACCCAAATATTATAAATTGTCAATAAATATATCAAATGTAAATATCGTAAAAATAAAATATTAAATCAGTTATGTAAAATTTGTACCTAAAGAGATCTAAAATTTTATGTTATCAAATGTAAGTATCTCACTTTTTACCACAGGCATATAAATTTTCAAATACCGGCTTTACTCTTTCTATCCTTCAAATTTGCCACTAGAAATACTTTTCAAATGCCCTCCACGTTGGACGACAGTTGTTGTGATCTTGATTATTGATATGAGATAATAATTTTATATGTCATTTAATTTAATCAATGCTTTAATAATAATCTAATTAATTTACCAGATCACATATCAATATGTTTTCACTCTCAGGGTTTTTTTATAAAATTAATTACTTACATACGTGGCTTCTAAGTATTTCTTAATGGTTCCTAATCGGGATAGGAAAGAAAAGAGTAAAATAATAACACATATGGGTTACAATTGTAATCAAAATATTGTTTATTTTATTTAAATGGCAATCACTGCTTAATATTTGCTATATCTTATTATTCTTAAACATAACATTTATACATGGGAATCTTATTTTCTTTTGATTTCCAATTGAAAGTTTTTATTTACATTTAACTATTATGATTTATCAGCAACAATTCTATTTAAGTTTGATGAAGCTTTTCTGATATTATTGATTATGTTTTTTCAATTTTAAATGTGGTATTTACTACGAAAAACCCATACATTCATGTCCAAACAAATGAGACTGACCTTTTTCTGGTGCACTGAGAATGTCTTCACACAAGACCCGTTTCCTGCTATCCTTGGCTGCAATCAAAACCTCGTCCTGGCTTCCAGTAATGTTCTCCTCCGAAACTAGCTCGTATAGCTCTCGTTTCCTGCTTCTGTCGTGATGCTGTGTTCTACCTTTTTCGAAACTGCAATCAGCTACCGGGAACTCTTGACTCAAGGAGGTTCTTTTACTCTCAACTTGGCCTACCTCTCGTTCTACGATAGATACTCCACACTCACGGAACTACACCGGCTTTCTCACTCTCCGTACACTACCGTCTACGACTCGACTTCACTTCTCGACAGTTCAAAACATTCTGCTCTCTATTTGTCATTCATTCCCCTACTTTCTAAATATCCCTTCCAGATTCACAAATCAAAATTCCACCACCAACTCTCATTCGCAGTATTCCTCAAAACCAATTTTTAAACTTTCTAAATATGCTTAATGGATTTCAAAGAAAATAGTTAATTCCCATTCTAAAATTACTTTCTACTATATACAAATTTTAATGACCTATTCTCTATTTCCACTTAGTCTTATTTAGCATCGGCTAATGATGATAACGAACGACCTTCCGCGAACAACGATAATGACCTATTAACGATTTCACTTGAGTCTTATTTAATCACTTCTTAAAATTAAATATAACAATTTGTTGTATACAGGTTGTTTTAAATTTATATGCCCGTGGTTGAGAAAATTGAAAATATTTTATATTAAATTGAAATCTGTTTATAATTATCAAATTTTAATTTTCATATCACATAGAAATATAACAATATATATATATATATATATATATATATATATATATATATATATATATATATATATATATATATATATATATTATATATATATATATAGAACAAAATGTAAATTATTCGATTTTTAAATTATGATTTTTTGACATGATGGCGTGATGACGTAATAGACTATTTTTTTAAATGGGAATAGGGGTCGAGTGCTAGCTCATTTGAAAGGATATTTAATTCCCTATTCAGTAATATAAACATTAACATAATTAATTGTACAGGGTGTCCAAAAAAAAATTGTTTGAATTAAATTAATTGACACAAAAAGAAGAATGTATGTAACTTATTTAATTCAAAATACATTCTACTGCTGATAGAAAACAGAAACAAAAGTTTATTGCACAATTCAATGTTCAAAATACCAAGAGACAGATGGGTGGCAGCTTGAACATTGAATCGGTGAAAAGTAATGTTTATTTGTTCAATAAACATTTATTTCTGTTTTCTGACAGCATCAGAGTGTATTTTGATTTAAATAAATTACATACATTCTTCTTTTTGTGTCCATTAATTTAACTAAAAAAATTTTTTGGACACCCTGTACAATTATTCATGTTAATGTTTATACTACTGAATAGGGAATTAAATAACCTTTCAAATGAGCACTCGACTCCTATTCCCATTTAAAAAAATAGTCGATTACGTCATCACGCCCAAATGGATGACGTCACTACTACGATATAATATATGTCAAAAAATCATAATTTAAAAATCGAATAACTTTTGTGTTTTACATTTTTTTCTAATTCTGTAAATAACGCAGTTTACAGGGGGGTCAAAATATAGTGAATAACCCTGTACATAAGCATCCCTAACGAACATATCCATTCATGTCATTGCTCTATCCTATCGCATTGTAGGTCTATCTCTATTTTTTTTGCATCACACCTAGGACGCTCATCGTGGATTGGCGTCCTATTTTTTAAGAGTTAATCGTCTTGTTATCTTTATAAATAATTGGATGTATATGTATATATTTATGTCGGAGAGACTTCTCGGTCGGTAGTTTTTAGGGCGTGTTGGGTCGCCTTTTTTGCATTATTATCATGAGAGCATATGGCACGTTTACTCGTATCCAGTAACTGGCGCCAGTCGCACTGACATGACAGCGGTGGCATGGTAGTGGCATCATGTAAACACTTTTTTGCGCCAGTCCAGCGCTATCTGGCAGCGCTGTTTCCAATAGAAAGTTGGTCTATTTTTCATGCCAGTGCCATGCCAGTGAGACTGGCGCCAGTTACTGGATACGTATAAACGTACCATTATTCTATGACGTTGGAATTTGTCCAGTCTCTAAACATCCATTAACATTATTTTTAATTTTGTTTTCTTTAAAAATTTACAAAATCTTAACCATTTATCTTAGTGCCATTTTAATTTCTGATTGCAGCCGTTTTAGATACATAATTATTACATGTTCATTAGTGTCATATTTTATTATATACAGTACGCTGTGCTGTAGTGTAGTGCTGACTATTTGAAGTACTTTTCATTATCCGATGTTATTATATCCTCTGAATGACGGAGTTTGATATAAAATGTACTTCGTTCTAATAATAATTTGTAATAAAGTTCTAATAATAATTTTAATAAACCATATAAACTCCGAAACAATATATATAGAAATAAAAAAAATTATGATTTATTGATTTATGTTGGTAGAGCATATGATAAGAGTATTTTGAGAGGTTTTATGATGTCACTGAATAAGAAACAAGTTATTCAGATGTATCGTGTACTAAACTACATAGAAAAATAAAGTTTAAAGGAATATCCTGCTGTAAATCCCTCCCAAACCCAACTAATTATCTACACAATCAAGTACATACCAGTGAGCTGAAGTTATTTGAGGAATGCATCATTGTCATCAATGGTGCTACAGCCCTAAAAATGTTCTCCACGTCTATTACGCCAGTCATTTTTATCCATTGCCAACTATTGCCAGTTTGCTGCGCCTATTTTTCTGATGTCTTCATCTACACCATCCTTCCATCTAAATTTTGGCCTACCCCTATTTCTACTTCCCACAGGTTGTGACATAAGGATTCTTCTAAGAGGGTTGTTCTGCTGTTATCTTCATAGATGTCCTGCCTATCTTAGTTTCCTATTTTTATAAGAGATACTACGTCTTTACCATCAAATATAGGTTTCTATCTGTGGTACACCTCGTAATTGTAACTCCTCCTTCAGAAGGTTTTCATCTGCCTTAGAGGTGAAACACAGATTACTTTAACACTGGTTGTATAAGGGTTTTATATATGGTTACTTTTGTTATTTGGCTTAAGTTTCTGCTTCTCATATGCTACTCAGTCCAAAATAGCATTTGTTTGCTAGGATTATCCTTCGCTTGATTTCTTCTGTCATGTCATGACGTTTTCCTTGGTGATCAGGGAGCCTAAGTATGTGAATTTGTCCACCGCTTCAAAAGTAAAGTTATCAACCGTGAATTGGTGACCGATGTTTTTGGGTTTATTGTTGGGTGTTGATGCTAACATCTTAGTTTTATCATTTACTTGCAGACCCATAGTTTTTGAGGCATTTGGTAAGGTGATATACATTTCTTTTACCTTGGGTGTTGTGCGGGCAACTAGGTCCACATCATCCTCATTTGGTGAGGTGATATACATTTCTTTTACCTTGGGTGTTGTGCGGGCAACTAGGTCCACATCATCCTCATATGCTAAAATTTGGGATGATTTATTAAAAATATTTCCTCTGTTGTCTCTTCGAGCATCTCTGACCGCCTATTCCAGAGCTATGTTGAAAAGGAGACACGCCAGCGCATCTCCCTGTCACACCCCAACATGCGTTTCAAACGCCTGTGATTGATCGCCCTGTATTTAAACTTTACGCATTGTAGCCTTAACCAATCTTATAAGTTTATCGGGGATGTGAAATTCATCCATGGCTCCATACAATTTATTTTTTGGGACACTATCATAGGCCGATTTAAACTACAAGAAAAGATGGTATTTGTCGATATTGCATTCATTGGTTTTTTCCAGTATTTGCCTTAGCACAAAGATCTGGTCTGTTGTTGATCGACCAGGCCTAAAACCACTTTGATATTCGCCAAGAAGCTCCTCTGAATATGCACTTAGGCGACCAAATAAGATACTCATTTGAGGAATGCATATATATTAATAATACTAAAAAGAGTTCTACACATATATTCTGGAACTGCAGAAGAGTTGTAGATTAGAATTTAAAGTAATCGGTTGGGTATGCACTGCAGTACTACGGTATGTGGCAACGGTAACATTAGCACTGTGATGGACAAAAGGGATATAAAGACAATATAGACATGTATAACCATGCAGACTTAAAACTTTACAAAGACTGACGTTTCTGACTATTACAAAAGCCCCGAAGAAACTGCAACAGTATCATTAGATGAAATTACTAGTACACTAGCTGAAACTACACATTTCATTCATTCGGTCGTAGCTTTTTTGAAAACCCTAGAACGAAACGTAAACGACACATGAAGACCCAATAATGTCACATAAACATCACTTGCACCAAGGTTATACCAGATTTTTTCTATTGAGAAAATTAACATGATGATCATACTATCTAGGAGACAAGTAATCTACTGTATTAACGGAGATCTAATACGGTTCACTGATGGTCAAAAACAGTGTATGAAACAACACTCTACAGTGCTTTAGACTTAAGTTTTTCCACTGCTAGTCTGCACCTATAAAATGATTAGGAAATATTACAGGGCGAAAAAAAAATAAATGTGTTTACCGATAGCCAGACGGTGATATTGGTGGCAAAGAGATTACTTACCAAAGCAAATTTATAAAAAAAATCTATGGGTTAAGGATATCTTTAACAAATGGATGCTGGGGCATATAGTAAGTCAAGGGAACGAACCTGAAGATTCGTAAATAAAGCAAAGCTCTACAACAGCCAACATTCTACACGACGTCAAGCTGGAATCCATCAAGAAAGTCATCTACCACTTCAGCGTTCGTTAAAATGAAAGAGTGTTAGTGCACCCTAATGTGTTGGCCAACAGTCTAAATGTTCCCGATGACAACGAAGTGTCTATACTACGAAGTTACAACGATGTAACAGAATAGATGTTAGCTTTGAAGGGGTAGTTTAATTAGTTATGGAAGTTTTATGAAGCTAGGCTAGCTGGATATTTAAGAGACTTTATCAATGTGACTCAGGAGAGGATCAGGCCGATTTTGCACGCCCGAAATAAGACGGTACCTAATGAAGTACTTGAACGTTAAAGAAAATAAATTAAAATAAGATGGAATGAACAACGATGACAACGAAGTGTCTACGGGACGTAGATAAGTTTTAGCTTCTAAGGAAATATAAACATTAAACATAAACAGTTTATTTATGTAGCCAAATTTGTTTATAAATAAGAGATACAGTGAATTCTATTTTATTTTACAACAAAACACACTGACATTGAATAATGCAATGCAACACAACTTTAATGATGAATATTTAAAGCCACAATACAAACATTATTAATATATACATCCACAAGAGTAACCTAAAATATATTACAAGCTCATAACCTTCATATTCAACGCAATGGGATAGACCAGTTACTTCCCCAGCAACTGGAATATTGCACAAATCATCATGATCCCAAGTCCGAAAAAAAAACCGGAATTGGTCTCCTCATACACGCCAATAAGCTTGCTCCCAATGTTATCTAAAGTCCTCGAAAAGGTCTACACCAAGAGGCTCGGAATAATAATAAAGGTTAAAAACTGATTCCAGATCATCAATTTGGATTTCTAAAAAAGTATGGAAAAATTGAACAGGTACACAGATTAGTTAACCAAATATACACGGATCTTAACGGTCAAAGATATTGCTAAGCAGCCTTCTTGGATATATCACAGGCTTTTGACAATATGTAGCATAGCGGCCTACAATATAAATTAAAAGCTCTCTTAATCTATCCCACCTGTCTACGACTAAAATCTAACCTATCAGATAAAAATTGCTTTGTGAAATAAGGGAGTGAACTCACTGAATTGCATCCTATATATTCTGGCGTTCCTCAATGTGGCGTCTTACTACTGTAAAACATTCGCTGGCAGTCTTGGCATCTCACGCCGATCCGGCCGCAGCCTCAAAGAACCTTCAGACAAATCTTAGACAAATCCTAAACTGGCTAAAAATATGACTTATCGCGGTTACTGAAACGAGATCAACATATATGTGACATTCACGTTACGCAGAGAAACATGTCCACCAGTAAAAATCAACAACTGCTCACTCCCACAAGCTGACGATGTTAGATATCTTGGCATACATTTGGATCGACAACGACGGCTGACTTGGAAGAAGCATATTTATATTCATCAAAAGAAAACAGCTAGGCCTTTAGTTTAGCAAAATATATTGGCTCATTAGACGCAAATCAAAATTTCATTGGACAACGAATTAGTGTTATATAAGGTTATTTTCAAACCTATGTGGACCTATGGTATACAACTTTGGGGAACCGCCGGTAACTCGAACATTGACATCCTTTAAATATTTAAAAACAAATTGTTGCCACAATCCGTCGTTGATGCACCATACTACATCCCCAATAGGGTCATTCTACACGACGTTAATCTGGAATCTATCAAGGAAGTCGTCTACCAATTCAGTGTTTTTTAGGCTACGGTACTGACTGAGCTATAAATCCTGGTCAGGCCATCCACTACACTCACCGTGGGACTCATTTTTCGCGCTTCATTTTACTGCTCTTAGAGCGCCGTAAATTGTCGGTTGTCTGGCCGTAGCCTTATATTGAAAGAGTGTCGCACCCTAACGTGTTGGCCAACTGTCAAAATGTGCCCAATGATAACGAAGTGGAAGTGGGTAGATTTAGACCCCTGCTGCCTGCTGACCTGTCTATGGGACCCAAATAAGCTTAAGTTTCTAAGAAAATATAAACAGAGGCAGTCAAAAACACTAAATTTAAATTTAGCTAGTTTTTAAAGGAAATCAATCACTGGAGGGATACTCTACATATCAGTCTCACTTTTGTCATAGCAAACGCTTGTTGCCCTTTCGACAGATTGCAGAATCTATTAAGAGTTATAAAAAATTATAATTTAAAAAGTTAAAACACCAAATATTTTAGTTGTTGCTGAGCGTACTAATCACACTTTATTTTCGTTTAGGCCGCTTACAAACGAACCACTTTTTAAAGTCGAAGTCGGCAGCAAAAAGTCGAGCGTTTGTGGTTGTCTGTCGCTACTTGAAGTCGTCATTTAACAACAATGCAAAACGCATTTCCTTTTCATACGGGCGATAGAAGTTGCAGTGCAGTCGAGAAAATGCCTGTGTGAAAAGAAAAAGAGTTTGGCATTCTTGTTAAATGACGACTTCAAGTATCGACAGACAACCACACACGCACGACGTTTTGCGGTTGGCTTCGACTTCAAAAAGTGGTTCTGTCTGTAAGCGACCTAAGGCTTGGCCGCTGGCTTGTTGCTAGTATCGGCATTTGCTGTGGTTCTGATCGACTTCTTTTTGTAGTTCCAAGGTAGCCCTATGGAAAAGAATAAATCCCATAAGCAATGTTTTCTCTATTTATATTTAAATTTTATTATACATTGGATGTATTTGAACTGAACAAAACAAATACAATCTTGTTTGTTTATTTATGTTAAATAGTGGGGTCCCATCCTAGGTCAAAAAGGTTTTATTGTTTGTTGTTGAAAACAAAACTATAAGATATCAGTTAGAAGAGGGTTGCAAGCTAACATGTTTTTCACTTTCACTCAGTCGTCAGGTTGTATCAAACTATTTTACGCGGATACCTGGATACCAGATGTACTGGTTAATTTTTTATGTGCTTCTTTCTGTGATATAGCTGTTTTTGTCTGGTTCTTCTTAATTCCATTTATGGGGTTTATAGGTATTTTACACACATTACAAACATTACAAACACTGATTTTGACGAACACACTTTTTTAAAAAAATATTAGTCGGCAAGTTTTTAATCATTTGATTAAACTTACTGTTTTTTCTCACCCATTACCTTAAACGCCGCACCCTTCCAAACGATCCACTTCGCAGCGTAGTCGCCGGCGCGCTAGAAAATCGCCTGTTTTAGCTAGAAGTAGCGCTGCAGAGTGGCCCGTCCGATTTGGCCCTAAGAGTCAACAAATGATATCAACTGTGCTGTTTTTTTTTCAAGTTTATAAATTATTAAAACTTAGTGTTTGTGGTCATAAACAAGGTGGTGTTGGTAACTACGAATATTATAGCCAAATTATTTAAAAGATATACACTGAATTCTATTTTATTTTACAATTAAACACACTGACATTGAATAATGCAATGTAACACAACTGTAATAATGAATATTTAAAGCTACAATACAAACATTATTAATATATACATACAAGAATGGGTAAATAAAAACAAATAAATATGGTATTATTAATTAACAGTGCCTATTGCCAGAGGATATTTGTTTTTCAACTTGTATGTATAATTAGAAGGTTATTTTTAAACTCGTTTACGAATATGATTTTATATTGAATATACGTATACAGTGTATATACTGTTGCTTCAAAGTGTTCTGCAACATATTCCTCTTTCAATAACTTTAATTAGGAAATATAGATATTTTTTAATGTCAGCGAAGAAAATTAAAACAAATTTTGACAAGATAAAATTGATTAATGTGTAAAAACTTGTATACGAGTTAATATTTTTATTTATAGTACTGGTAATAATACATGTTAGTACAACCAGGTTACTAGCTCAAAGAGATGCTTTTGTATACCTTACATATTATTTATATTTCCCTATTCTCTTCCGTGCCTTGCAACGAAAGTAACCATAAGGAAAACGTTTACCACCGAAAATTGAAAAAGTTTCTCGACATGCTATTAAAAAGGACCTTACATACAGTCCATGAAAGTGCAGTTATAGGTAAAACCTGGGGGTTAAAACAAAAGGTTGGATCTACAGATCAGTGATACAACCGACAGTTACTTATGGTTCAGTACTTTGGTAGAAGAATACGGCATTGCAATATTGTGCAACCTCTCTCATTACACTATAAAGACAAGTGATTCTAAATATAACGGAAGCCTTGAATCTTGAATACTATAGGAACGGTATCGTTAAGAGGATATCAACAGATGAGATTTAAAGCAAACAGTACTTGGAGGCCTAATTATGCACTGAATACCCAAACAAATACTATTGGGACAGTACTTGAAGACTCCATATTTATGATAAACTCAAATATGATGACACCAGAACTAATCTTTCCTGAGAAGATTAACACATTTTAAACCTCTAGAGATATCTGAGAACAGAAAGTCCCAAATATTAATGGGTACTTAATATGGTTCACTGATAGATCTAACCCTGACCATAATACTGGACCATCAATCTTTGGGGAAACATGCAATTATAAGAAATATAACAGCCTAGGCGAATACAAAACTGTGATCCATGCTGAAGTTTTTACTTTGATGGCCTGCATTGATGAAATTTTGAATGGAGACCATAAAGCAAAGATAATCAACATTTATACAGATAGCCAAATGGCTCTTTTGGCAATAATAAAACCCACTCACCAGATCTAAACTGGTGAGGAACTGCAGAGAGCTCCTCATAAATAAAAGATAAAGTGTCTTTAATATGAGTGCAGAATCACGGAGGGATGCATGGGAATGCGAGCAGATTTCTTGGTAAATCAAGGCTCGGGAGAAACATTTGTAGGCCCAGAACCATTCTGTGACATCACTAAAGATGCTACAAAAATAAGGTTCAGAAGTAGCTGATAAGAAATGATCAAAACAGATGGAGAGCCACTCAAGGGCAGATCCAGACTAAGAAAATAATCAAGAATATTGATGAAAAACTCTCGAACAGGTTGATAAACCCCAAAAACGAGACATTTGGTGATTGGACATCATGCCGTTTTAGAAGATACCTATACAAACTAGGTAACGTGAGCAAACAATTGTGCAGAAAATACGAAATGAAAGAAGAGACTGCCGTACACATCTTATACCATTGCTATATGCTAAGTGATGTGAGGCATTGGAAAGGAAGCCATTGGTCTTCGTTGAGGCCACATTACTTATTGGGTTAATGGAAAAAGCCAAGTTTGGTACAAAGGTCTTACGATCAAGTGTCTCGCCTGAACTAAGTACCCTTTTCAGACTTAGACACTGATGTCTGACACCGGTGTCCGCCACCGGTGTTCAATTGCAGCAAAGCATTGTTGAGCCACTAAAATCAGCCAGACACTCAAAGTGGCTTGTCTGTAGTCGTTCATTTAAAACAATGCTTTGCTGCCTGCGGCGGACACCGGCGTCAGACACCAGTGTCTTAAGTCTGGGTTTCCTCGAAAGCGGCACCGACTAACAGCGACCGTAGCACTGCGATGAATTACGTCAGATTACGGTGAAAAATTCAAGGTTCTTCAGTGGGGCAATGGAATGTGCAAGCTCAGCAAGCGGTGGCTTCCAACGCATCCTTGGAAACCAACGCTATTATTTTGCATGGTACAGTTTTTTATGATATCATTCATCGCAGTGTTACGATCGGAGGTTGTCGGCACCGCTTTCCAGGAAACCAGCGCTTTAGTCTGAAAGGGTTCTAAGAAGAACAAGTTGGGGATTTACATTTAATAAAAGCATAACAGTAAGAAATTATATCACCCAATAGTTAGTCATCATCATCCATCTCATCTCATTATATCACCGGATTTTTTTCACATGATAGATGTTGCAGTACTTACTCAATTTTTGGTTTTTAGATGGTCGAATAAAGCGGCAATTGGGAAAATCAGATGATGTTATGCCACTACTATGTTTCAAAACAATTCTCACAGAAGAACTTGTCACATTGGTATCATACAAAGACGAAAAACAGGTCGGCCTAGAAGCTCAACTCCTGAACAGCCATCTAAAAGAAAGAATCTATACCAATACATACAGGGTGTGGTATTAGTGCGAGGAAGTTCAATTACTCGTTTGTCATAAGAGGTACAAAAAAAAATGATTGAGGTAAAAATTAGGGCATAGATAGGACCATAGTTTAAAAATACTTTCAAATATACAGGGCCACACCTATTGATAGGGTGACACAAACTTATGTTTTTTTGAATAGAATACCTTTTTTTACATTTTTGGATTCTCCTCGGTATGTTATTCCTTAAAATATAATGTTTTGTAATGTTATACGAGGTGGTTTAAAAGATAATTACGTTTTATTAATTAATTTCGTAGCAACATTCACACCCTGTCGAATTGTAGTGATTTGACATAAAAAATCTATTTATGTTTAAAAGGTTTTTAATATTATAGTCTACTATTGTTACAAATTATCAATGTAGCGAAATGTTTAATTTTAGTATACAGGGTTGGTCGAATCTTGTATTTACTGAGTTTTCTTAAATGAAACACCCTGTATTTTAATATTGTAATGAAATGATATTTGATGGTACTTTTTTTATTTTAAGCATTCCGTATACCTACCTGCTTTAATTTGTGGGTTATTCGTAATTCCTTAAGCCAACCATTAATTGCAGTAAAAATTACGTGAAATTTAATTAAGTTGGCCGTGAAAACATTCAATGAAAAATAATTTTGAAATAAAAATTATATATTAGTCTAGACTGATCCTTAATTTATTAATATTTGATGAGATATCAAAATACCTACGTAGTTAAGATTGTTGGTGCGTAAAATATTAATATAACATACAATATTCTACCTAGTTGGCTATATTTCCAGTACCTTTTTTGCCATTGCTAATATGATTTTTTCTAATGAGAAACTGACTAACAGGGTCTGTTACTAGCAATATGAATTTAATTTATCATCAGCAATTCCCTGATAGACGATAGCCAAGTTTCGACCGACTTAGTACTAAGAACACTTAGTACTGTTTTCAGTCGCTGAAATGGTACAAACAATATATTATTCAATGCGCCTTAGCAAGAGAAAAACAAATATATAATTTTGGTTTATATATCAATTCCGGTTAAACTGGAAGTGCTACATTATAGTCGCAGAAAATTTTTACGAGATAATATATCAATTTACGCGTACTGAAAGTCTAGTTCGAATATTTAGTTGGGTAACAATTAGTCAAAATTAGTGAAATCGTGTATCAATCGAGACAAAGTTACACGATCCAGTCAAGTCCAGTTATATACTACTTGTTGTTAACGTTCCTCTTTTACTACTGCTGATTTTGTTGTTCGGTATATAAGTTTGTTTAATTGAAATTAAACTATTTATAAAATCGCATCATATCCAATATGTTATCTAAAATTGATAAATAGTGTCAATACTTTATCTGAATAATGTGGTGAAACCTATTATCTAAACGAGAAAAGAAATTGTACGTTGGAGACGAATGTAAATTTTCTCCCTTGTTTGTTGTTTACTCTATAATAGTATCATAATAAGTTCGACATTTGTAACAGAAGGGATTGCTTTGTTTGTGTCGGACTCCTCTCCAGATCCGTACTTTATACAGTCATGTCGTAACTATGTCAGTATCGCTCTCAATCACGCAACTTTTGACCTCCCCTTTGTTTGTATCTCTGCTTTATTACTTTTAGTGCAGCAGACAGCTGTGTACCTGCCTCAAACAAAATTTTCTGAAATCGATATTATTTTAATAAAAAAGTGGTAACCGATAATAAATAATTCATACTTTCAATGGATCTTTAAGTAATTGAACGTTATTCTGAAACAATAAAGTGCACTATTATATCTCTTGTTCTTCTTTTTTTTTTTTCGTTTCACATCCTTCAGGTCTTCCTTTAACCATTTTTTCATGCATTTTTATTTATTTCTCCTTTATTCCTCCGCATTTCTTTAGTCTGATCTAACCATTTCCTTCTGGGTCTTCCCCTTCTCCTTTTTCTTCTACTTCCCAATTCTAATATTTGCTTTGTAATTCCTTCTAGTTTCATTCTATTAATATGTCTGAACCAGATTATTTGCTTTTGTTTAATGTACTCAGTAATAGCTTTCTGCTTGGTTATTCGTCTGATAACTTCCATTTCTCATCCTATCCCGTTTTGATTTCCCGCGCATTTTTCTAAAATGTTTTATTTCGATTGCATTGACTTTTGATTCTTTTTTTAATGAATTTTCCAGTTTTCGCTTGCACAATTGCAATTGTAAAAATGTTATTATTGGCACTTTTATCGTATTGTGAATTTTTCTCTTGACTCCCATTTTTACATTTTTGTGTCCTAGTATGGTTATATTAGTTGTGTAGTATAATCGCGTAGATTTATTTCCTCTATTTGTTATTTATTTTAACATATATTTTGCCATCACCAGTTAGAATGCTGCCCAGATATTCGTACGTTGTTATTTTTTCTGATATTTTTCCATTATATTTAATCTCCTTATTGTTTTGGCTTTCCTTTTGACTAACTGTCATCGTTTTTGTTTTATTTATATTCACCTTCGTTTTCATTTTTAGTATTTCTTCAGTCCACGAAGTCACCAGCATTTGCATTTTATTTTTATTGCTCGCTACCAGTACAATATCATTTGCGTGGAGCAAACTCTGTAAGTTTACTGGTTGCAAGTTCCTATAAATATCCAATAATTTTAGTTAGGCTGTCTTCTTTAGCTTTGAGGTTTTTTTTAATAATACCCATTATTATGATGAACAACAATGAATTTAAACTATTTCCATGTTTTATTCCAAGGGAATGTCTTTATTCATCTTAGTATTCCGTTTATTGTATTCTGTTACATTGAAGTCAACACAAATGGGGAGTTTCTGAACAACTTTAGGTTTGCAGACGATATAGTACCTTATTACAGACCAGGTAAATCATGCCAGCCAACTTCGTCATGATCTTGTACACGAGTTGGCCCTAAAATTAACTTTTCCAAAAGAGAATACATGACCAAACTTGTACTGGCCAAAAACATTTCAACTAATGGCACGCAAATTGAACAAGTGTATACATATAAGTCATTATGTGTGTATACAAAAAAGGCTGTCCACATTATGTCTGCAACGAATTCTTCAATTCTTTGGTCACGTGGTTCGCAGAGGCGACGACAGTTTGGAGTGATTAATTGTTTCTGGAAACGTTCCGGGGAGAAGATCAAGAGGACGATCACCAACTAGATTGTCTGACCAAATAAAGCATTCAGCTGGAAACTCATTCTGCGAAGCTCTTAGAGCAGCTGAAGATAGAGACCAATGAAGAAACATGGTTAGGAATATTGGAAGAAATCACGATCCTCAGTAATGGGGAAACGACAGGAGAGAGAGAGAGATACATATAAGTATCTGGGCCACCGGATTAAATTAGAACGAGTCAATCAAACAACAGAGTTAAATAGAAAAATAGGACTAAAAATGGCAGCTTACGAAAAACTGAGGAAGCTTTTAGATCAGAAAAGAAAGGTCTGTGATCAATGTGTACTCCCAGTTCTAACGTATGGAGGAGAAACATTGACTCTTAACAGAAAAGTAATCAATAAAATACAAGTGGCACAGAGAGTAATGAAGAGGATTATGTTGAATATATCCCCCAGAAACATAGTTTTAAATCAAATAGGAGAAAAACTGCTGTTAGGGATGCAGTTCAAAGAATTACAACGCTGAAATGGAACTTGGCGGGATATGTTGCCAGAGTCAGAGATGGAAGATGGACCAAGAAAATTTTAGAATGAAGACCTAGACACAATGCTTATCGTAATCGAAGACGTCCTCTAACATGGTGGTCGGACGACATCAAGCGCAACCAGCACAACTGGATTCAGGGTGCTCAAGATCGGATACAATGGAATTATTTACGCGAGGCCTATGTTAAAGAGTGGACTCAAAACGGTTAGTGATTATGATGATGATGATTATTATTATTATTATTTTTATTGTATAATGCAGGTATTGTCATAATATTAATTAAAATAAATTAATTGACATATTTCTTAGTAAATTCGAAATAATTATACGGTATTTTATATTATTTCCTATACACTACACAGTACACAGTATTAAGAAAAGAAAAAAGAAAAGACAAATTTGGAGTTTATCTTTCTTCCTTAGGATAAATACCGGAGTTTTGCAACGTTTTCACAAAGTACCTGCTTGGAGTTTCTATCTTGTTAATTATTATTTGTTTAAAGTATTTCCTCAGTTCGCTGAACGCGCCCAGTTAAAAATTGAGGAATGCTTTAAAATTTTGTGTAAACAATAGATGGCTGAAATCGCATTCGGAATGTAATTTGTCTGGATTTTGGATTTATTTGAAAATGGAGTTTTCTGATCTTTGAATATTTCTTTTAGTGGCCATTTTGATTTGTTTGTATCAGTCACTTTGAAATGTTTTAATTTATAAAGTGAAGTAAGCACGCATTAGTTCTTTATTTTAAAACACCTTATCTTAATAATTATAATTGCGGTACAATCGGCAATTATTCTATAAAAGACTATAAAATAGAAGAAGTGAAGAAGTATACACACCACTTATGTATATAGGAACCACAAACACTCCTACTGTATCATTTGTTAACAAACTGGTTCTCCGAACTGGAGATAAAACCAAACTAGAAGGTGTGGGACAACTAAAAAATGCCAGAAATAAAGAATTATATCCAAGTAAAACTAAATAATCATCACTATCATTCTATTTACCTTCTCCATACGTTTTTTTGATGATACTAATAACAATTCCCTTTACCGACATGTCCTGCCTAAGTGTCTCCTCCCAGGTCTTCGTTGGCCTTTCTCTCCTACTCCTCCCATGAACTTGTAAATCACCATTTCTTTATTTTTTGTCGGCGCATCATCATTCGTATTCATAGGGACATCTTGACGTTGAACATGCCCGAACCATCTGAACCTATACTGCGTTATTTTGGCATCAATTTGTCACTCCACTCATTCATCTAAGAATTCTCATTTCCTCCACATGTATTCGTTCACTATCGATTTAGCATTCGAAGCGAACAGTTCGTTTTTGCGTGTGTGATCGGTGAAAATTAGTTTTGGTGAGTCGGTAATTAATAAAATGGAAGTCAATACCATTGGCAAAGGACATCCACCCGATCGGGGAGGGACGATAAATATTAATAATATGGAACTGGATCAGGAGGAAAAACAAACACAAATAAGTCAAAATGCAAGTTCACAGGTACAAAAGGTAGCAAAAACACAATCAAATAACTTTTTTCCAGTTTATCAGGTAAGCGATAACAATAATTCTAATGAAAACCAGTTGCTAATTAAACCTATTAAAAATAAATATACACAAGGAGACCAAGGACCGTATTTTGTCTATTTACAAAACCGAAACGGGCACATTGGCCGTCTACATCGAATCGCCACCGCGCGTCTTGTGCTTTCTGCAGAACCTACGGTAAGAGATAATATAGTTCACATCAGCGTTATTGGTAGAAATAAAGTTAGAATTGAATGTAATTCATATAAAAGCGCAAATATTTTAATTGATAGTAAAAATTTATTAGAAAAAGATTATGACATATACATTCCTAATTTTATGGTACAAAAAAGTGGAGTAATTAAAGGGGTCGATAAAGGTATCTCAGAAAACGAATTAAAGGACATTATTGTTTGTAAATATGGTAATTTTAAGGTATTAAGTGTAAAAAGAATGAAAAGAAAATCAAACAACGAGCTGATAGAGACGGGTACGATAGTGGTGACTTTTAGAGGACAAATGATACCAAAAGAAGTTATCATTGAGAGAATGATATATCAAGTCGAAACCTATATACCGAGAGTAATACAATGCCTAAATTGTTTAAGGTATGGCCACGTCACTGGTCAATGTAGAGGGAAAAAAAGATGCGGACAATGTGGACAGGAACATGAATCTGAAGCATGTGAGTTAACAGAGCCTACTTGTTTATTCTGTTTTGGAAAACACTCAGCACTGGACCGAGCAAAATGTCCTGAGTTTGAGAAACAAAAGGCTATCAAATATCT
This sequence comes from Diabrotica virgifera virgifera, assembly GCF_917563875.1. NCBI lineage: Eukaryota > Metazoa > Arthropoda > Insecta > Coleoptera > Chrysomelidae > Diabrotica > Diabrotica virgifera. The sequence goes on from NC_065452.1 coordinate 93,952,915, forward strand.
TATGGTAAACGAAAATATGGCATTTGAAGAAGCAAAATTAAAATACAGTAATAGTTATACCTCAGCCTTAAAAACATCAAATGCAGGAAATAGATATACAATAACAACAAAAAGAAAATGGAGCGAAGCCACTCAAAATAAATCGGTTTACCCATATTCGGAAGAACATGAAAATATTTTAAACAATCCTAGCACCTCTGCGTACCCGCCTCTACCAATTCCTAAGAATATTCCAATGTATCACAAACAGGTAACACAAAATAACCAAACAACAAACAAAAACCTTAGTGAAAATATATTAACAATTTTTAAAAATATATTAGGTAAAAAACTTTTGCCGACAGAAAATAAACAAATTATGGAAGAATTTAAAGATGGTCTAGAAAAAATTTTAAATGGATCTAACAAGTAAAAAAATCTTACAGTGGAATTCACGATCGATAATACACAATAAGGGACATTTCGAAAAATATATATTTGAAAATAAATTTTTGGCTATATTATTGAGTGAAACTTGGTTGAAACCAAACACAAACATAAATTTTTCTCGATATAATATATTTCGCGAAGATAGACCGCAAGGTTTTGGAGGGGTCGCAATATTATTAAATAAAAACATAAATTTTCAGAATAACTTAGATTTTTATAAAATAAATAATGTAATGTGTGTTGCAGTACAAGTCATTTTAAATCAAAATATTTTAAATCTATATTCTCTATATGCAAAACCTAAACTAGGTATATCGAAAAATGAGTGGGTCAGGTTCTTTAATAGTTTAAACAAACCATTTTTAGTGGGGGGAGACTTCAATTGCCATAATAAAATATGGGGATGTGATGAAACTGATCGCGAAGGGATAAATCTTTTTGAAGCTATGGAAGAATGTGGACTTAATTTCTTAAATGACGGTTCGGAAACATTAATTCGGAGGTCCATGAATAAAAATAAGTCAGCTATAGATCTAACAATTTGCTCAAGAGATATCTATTATAAATGCTCTTGGCACACAGAAAATATGAGTCTGGGTTCAGACCATTATCCAGTAGTTATCGAATTTGCACATGATAGTAATGTAAATACCTGTTTTGATAATAATGATATAATTAGAAATAGAATTAAATGGGATATTAAAAAAGCGGATTGGACAGTTTTCTCTTACTTGTTAAGCAATAAACAAAAAGACAATATAGGACAAAATACAGAACAAGAATATCAAATGTTTTATGATTCTATAAATGATGCTAGTAAAATTAGCATTCCAGAGAAGAGAAAAGTGACCAATGCAAAATTTAATAAACCATGGTGGAATAATGAATGTAGGGAGGCTATTAGACTACAAAAAGAGGCCTTTTTACAATTTAAAAGAATATCTAATCACGAAAATTACTTAAAATATCAGCAAGCAGAAGCATATAAAAAAAGAATTATTTTAAATAGTAAAAGAGCCTCATGGAAAAATGTATGTAATAGTTTGAACAAAAATACACCGATAGGTAAAATATGGAGTGAGATTAGAAAATTAAAAAACGCCTATAATCCACCTAAAAATCCAATAGTTGAAAATGAATGGATCGAACTATTCTTTAACAAAATTGCCAGACCTTGGGTCCTAGAGGAAGAAATTACATGTACAACGAACAGTACAATCACTGAAGACAGTAAATTTCTAACAGAATTATTTAATTTGGAAGAGCTTAAAAACTGTTTAAAAAACAATAACAACTCAGCTCCAGGAAAGGACAGTATTCACTATAGTATGCTATATAATTTGCCTATCCAAAGAAAAATACAACTACTAAATATAATAAACCGCATATGGACAAGCATGGAAGTTCCAAACTCATGGAAAGAATATATTATAGTCCCAATTCTCAAGCAATACAAACCCGCAAATTGTCCTGATTCATACAGAGGCATTTCGCTATCGTCATGTATCTTGAAAACATTGGAGAGAATGATTAAACAAAGATTAGAATTTTGGCTGGAGAAAAATTCTCGACTCTCTCCAACACAATTTGGATTCCGAAAATCATGTTCAACAATGGAAAACTTATCACACTTGGTACTAGATGTTTACAACTCATTTTCTACTAATAAGTCAGTTGTAGCTACATTTATAGACGTCGAAAATGCATATGACAATGTTAATCTGGTAAGCCTGTATCACCAAATGAAGAAAATAGGAATCCCAGATATACTATGCTGGAGAATTTATAAACTTTACAGTAATAGAATCTTGTATATCCAAACTGGGAATAAACTATTAGGTCCCAGAATATCAAACATTGGGATACCTCAAGGAAGTATTCTAAGCCCAATATTATATGCTATTTATACTTCGGATATAGGTAAAAGCATATCAAATAGTACCCAAGGTAAAATATTACAGTTTGCAGATGACATATGTATTTACGTAGACCAAAACGAGATAGAAAAGGGCTGCAAAATAATAAATGAAGTATACAGTTGTTTACTTGAAGACTTGTATCACTTAAATTTAACAATATCTTTAAATAAAACACAAATTTGCATATTCTCCAGAAAGCAAAAACTTCCCGAACTAGTAAAAATACAAAACGTCCAGTTCAAAGTTCAACCTAAAATTAAGTATTTGGGGATGATATTAGATAGAAAACTGAGCTGGAAAGACCATATTGAATACATTGTGACAAGAGCTGAAAAAGGTTATAATGCATTACGAGCAGTAAGTCACATAACTTGGGGAGCAGATGCCAATATTTCATTAATAATGTACAGATCATACATAAGATCTATTTTAGACTATGGATGCATATTTTATAATCAGGCAGCCAAAACTCATCTTAAAAAAGTAGACGTGTTATCAAATAAATGCCTTCGATTATCTATCGGAGCTCTCATAAGCACCCCATTGTCAAATTTAAGTATAGAGTGTAATGAACCACCACTATACCTAAGAAGAAAAACTCTATGTGAAAAGTTTATACTTAAAAGTATTGCTAAAGAGAGTTTAATAGGGGATAAGTGTCAAAAACTTTTTATACATGACCTAACGAGTGAATACTGGAAGAAAAAACCTTCTTTACTACTTGCTGAAACATATAACAGCTTGCGCCAATTTAAAAATAAATTATACACATCAAAAATATCACCCACATTTCAAATATATCTAAATAGCACTCCTAATATACAGCCAATTTACATGAAAGATTATTCGAACTTTCCAGCGAATTTAAGGAACTCTATGTTTAATGCAGATATAGAAACACTATGCCCACAGTATTACCAAATTTATACAGATGCCTCAAAGATTAACTCTAAAGTTGCTGCTGCCATATGGGACCCTAAAACACAGTACAAAGAAGGAATAGGACTGGATGAAGATACCACGGTATTTACAGGCGAACTAATAGCAATATTGAAAGCAATGCAATACATAGCCACGATTAACAATAACAACAATAGATTCGTAATACTGTCAGATAGCAAAAGTGCTCTAAGTAAATTGGAAAAGTGGACAGGACATAACAATCATATTATTATAGAAATAATAAGAAACTTTATCGAACTCAAAGCCAAAGGCAAAGAAATATCTTTCTGCTGGATAAAAGCTCATTGCAATTTAAAACACAATGAAATTGTAGACAAACTAGCAAAGAGTGCTACAGAACTAGAAACTAACTGTGAATATAAGCTAACACTAAATGACGCATATGCTTATATTAATAACAACAAAATGAATAACTGGAAAGAATGGTATACCAACTCCAAAAAGGGACTGTATTATAAAAGTATTCAAACAGATATTCCATCTAAAGGCTGGTTTAGTGATTATCAAGGCAACAAGGTCCTCATATCATATATATGTAGACTTAGGTTTGGTCACTCCTTAGTTCCAGAACATAAATATAAAATAGGATTGTCTGACACAAACTGTTGTGAATGTGGAGAATTAGGATCCGCAGAACATATGATATTAGATTGCAAACTAAAAGAAAAAGAAGTAGAACATTTTATAAATCAAATTCATACTAAACAACACATAAGAAAACCTTTTAGTTTACAAACACTGATTGCTACAAAAGATAAAAGTATCTACGAGATCCTAATTAAACACATTAATAATATAAAACTAAAATTGTGAAATTATATATATAAGTTACCTTTGTTTACCCCATTTGTTGACCCTCCTTTCCGTGGTCTGGTCTTGTTTGATTTTGCTCTGAAAGACCCCTGAGCACTTATGTATCCCAGTTAATAATCCTTAGGTTAGGAAAAAAAGAAAAAAAAACACTAAATAAATAAATAAAAAAAAAAAAAATATATATATAAATAAATTACAAAAAAAAAAAAATAAATTAAAATAATTAAAAAAAAAAAAAAAAAAAAAAAAAAAAAGAAAAAAAAATAATAATAAAAAAAAAAAAATGTGTGTATATATATATAAAATAAAAAAAAATGAAAGAAGCTATCATTAAAATAATAAGTACTTATATTTGTAAATCATTATTATCAAATAGGCCATTCATATTCAAAAATATAATTAGAGTATAACAGATATCTCATAAGATTTTAGTTAGTAAACAAATTTGGTTCGGCTAATGGATTAAGTCCACAGTCAAGAAATCCGATAGCACACACACACACACACACACATGTATTCGTTGTTCCTGATTCTTTTTCACTGCCCAAAAATTCAGTGCCATACATCATAGCTGATCTTATGGAGGATTTATATAATTTTCTTTTGTTTTCTTACTCTCATTGGAATCTTTCTGTCACACAACACATCACTAGCTCCTTCCACTTCATCCATTCCTCCCCAAGTCTTCTACCAGCTTCTCCATCTACTTCCCCATTACTGTGTAATATAATAGGTGTTAGGTGCTTGAAATTATTACTTTTCACCATCCAAAGTTATCATTTTATTTGTAGTAACTCCACCTTTAATTGAACATTCCAATTACTCCGTTTTTGTGCTCAAAATTTTCTTTTTTCCCAAGAGCGTATCTCGACTGTCCTACGTTTTGTTTTTAGACACTTTAAGTATTTCCAATATTATATCATTAGCATGCATAAAGCACGAGGTAATGTTACCTTGTGGTTTCTATTATCTGATCCAATAAAGGACAATAAATAAGTCCTAATTTCACATGTAATTTATCAGTCTCTCCCACACCTGCGCTAACAATAGGTGTAACTACCTCTTATGTCTTCTTCTTCATGTGCCTTGTCCGTTCGGAACGTTGGCAATCAATATAGCTTTCTGATTCTGTTTACGGCAGATCTGAATAGCTCGGTAGATGACAATCCGAACCATTTCCGCAAGTTTTGGAGCCACGGTCCTCCTCTTGAGTCATCCTCCCTGGACCCCTTCTGCTGTCTATTTTACCTTGAATAATTAACTGAAGTACTCCATATTTACTGTGCCTTATACATACATGTCTCTGACAATCTTTACAGACTCCTCAAGAACTCATATTTTATTTAGTGCCCACCGAAAAACCTTTTAAGGAGCTCTGAAATTTGTTTTTTCAAGATCAACGAATACTATCGGAGCGTTTGTTTCTTTATTCCTAAACTTTTGTGGTTACTAGCTTAAATAAATATGGATCTTTTGTTGATCTGCCTTGTATAAATTCAAACTGATTTTTGGACATTTCGGTTTCTTCAGGCTTCAGGTATCCCTCTATAATTTATTCTCTCCCACATTTTCTTATGGTTATTAAGTAGTTGTATGGCCATGTAGTTTATACATTGTTGTATATCCCCTTTATTTTAGTAAACAGGTACTACTATTTTATTTTCCATAAGACCCATCAAATGATAATGGAGAAAGACTAATTAAGCTGTGTGAACTAAACGACCTGAAAATTACAAACGGTGTCTTCAGGCATAAAGACGTACACAAATACAGGTATACAGGGTGTTTCATTAAGAATTGTCTATAGTCTATATCATAACTGGAGAAACCTTAGCACAAATTACGAAGATTTAACCCAAAACACTTAAATAAAATACTTATTCTTCTTTACCGAGATACAGAGTGTTTTATTACAAATATTCTAAAATGATTTTAGCCCATTGTTTTAACACCTTCCAATATTTTTTGTTCAAACTTGACAAACAGTGTACGCATGTTAAGATACTTTAACTAGTCTTAAAAGATAGTTTTCCGCTGTTACCAGAGGCGTGCTGTAGGAATATATACTTCATTTTCGTCCCTGTTCCCCTCACAATCTACGCCACTATCGTAATAATCATTTCAGCATGTTTTTTTGATTCCTTGTTACTTTTTATATAAATATAAAAATATTCCTTTTGTCTCATTGGGATAACGTAAGCAGTTTTCAAGTTATTTGCGTTTAAAGATAATGGATTCCATAAGATTCTGTATTTTATCACCAACCGTCACTAAACTCATAAAAGACGGTCAACCACCGTCAGATGGTTAAAAGTAAACCATCATTATTGTACTAATTTGCCCTCATTTGCGGCAGTAAAATAACACTTTATTGTACTGAAAGAAGAAATTTACTTTACCTGTCGCGGTTAATCGAGATTGAATGCAACAAAACAAAGACAACAAAAAATCTATCGAAGAAAAGAAAATTCTACATATGAAAAATATAAACACCCACTCTCCACAAGATATACAGAAGTGTAAAGAGAAAACAGAGGAATAAAACGATAAAAGAATGAAGAATGGGAAGTAACATGCGCACAAATTGAACAATACCTAGTAGGAACAAGGATGAATTCTCGAAAATACTGAGATCTTTAACCAGACGTAATACAATACGTATCACAAGAAGAGAGGGAAGTATGCTATAATATTCCAGGGAAATAAGGTTTTTGTCGGGACACTTGAGCAGCCAGGTTGCAAATGGGTTTTTTGGGTACTATATGTATACCTAATACATTATACATACAAAAATGCCCGTCACAGTTCTGACGAGAATTTTAGTTAATAACAAATAACGGTCAAAAATGGCAGTTTTTTCGTTTAAATCGCTACAGGTAAAAATAGGATAATTAAATATCATATTTATAGTATTCTTCTTTTAGTAGATGAGCCAATGTTTAAAACGGCAGTTTTTTAATTTTGGTCCGATCATTTGTTGCTTCGAAAATTGCAAAATAAAACTAAAATTTCGAAAATAAAAAATTTGCTATAACTTTCGCGAAAGTGAGCTTACGACTTTTATATTTCACAAAAAGTTGAAGCAAAGAGTCCGTATACTGTACAAAAAATTTTAAGATGATTCGTCAATTAGTTTAAACTTTATTCAATTTGTTTATCCCAAAGAGCTCTTTTTTGGAATGTTATTGTTCAGAAAATAATAATTATATAGAAATTCTGTGAAAACCACATGAAAGAACAATAGTCTTGTTTTTAAATTATTGAAGAAAATCATTAAAAAGTAATTTTTGTCACTACGAAAACATTTTACTAAAGTAGAGTCATTTTTGGCTTGAAAACAATTTGAATAGCTTTGTTAATATTGACTAGAGTAAATTTACCTTGGAATTTCAAAAGCTGGTATTTTTACACAAATTTAAAAAAAAACTTTTCGCCTATGTTAATTACGGTAAAAGTTAGCCACTTTTATTGTTTAATTCACAGTTACTTCCATATACATAAAATTCTCCTGTAACAGTGTTAGTTACCATACTACTCCGAAACGGCTTGACCGATTTTTATGAAATTTTATAAGTATATCCTATGGGACTGAGAATAGGTTTTAATCTATTTTTCATACCCATAAGTTATAAGGGAGGTTACCCCCCTGACATTTTTTTAAATTTTTTTGGACAAAATTTTCTATCTTAATTTTATATGATGTAGGATTAAAAAATACATACAACCCTTAATTTACACTTTTCCATCACCAACCCCTGTTTGTTAATACCCATCTATATATTTACATCTATAAAATTCTCCTGTCACAGTGTTAGTTGTCATACTTCTCCGAGACCGCTTGACCGATTTTTATGAAATTATATATGTATATTCGGTAGGTCTTAGAATCGGTCGTAATCTATTTTTCATATCCATGAGTGATAAGGGGAACTCCCCCTAACATTTTGAAATGTTAGGTGGGGATTTACGTACATAACGTACTCTACAAGACTACGAGTACATAAAATTAAAAAAAAAAATTATGATCAAAATCCATCAACAAGCTCTGGAGATATTAATCGCAGCATATTATGTTTGAAGAATCAGTTTCATTTTTTGAGTGCACGGATTTTAATACATACTCATTTCCACCGACCACAAATCGATTTTGTTAGAACGTTATTTTTAAAGCTTTATTAACAACTCTGTTGAAGTTTAAAGTTTACTCAAATTTTTACACATAAACTATATACCTTCAAATTCGAAATGGCGCTAGTTGGGTTGCTTAGTTGTTATAAACAAAGTAGCTGTCAATTAAATAAAAAAAGTGGCTAACTTTGACTGTAATTAACCTAGGCAAAAAGTGTTTTTTTGAAAATTTGTATAAAGATACCAGCTTTTCAAATCCCAAAATAGTTTTAATCTACAGTCAATATTATTAAAGTTATTCAAATTGTTTATGAACTAAAAATGACCTACTTTAAATGTAAAATGTTTTCGGAATGATAAAAATAACTTTTTAATGATTTTTCTAATATGCTTTAAAAACATGACTTTTCTTCTTTCATGTGGTTTTCACAGAATTGCTATTGTATTACTATTTTCTGAACAACAATACATATTGCGAAAAAAGCTCATTGGGATAAACAAATTGAATAAAATTTAAACTAATTAACGAATCGTCTTAAAATTTTTTGTGCATTATATGGACTATTTGTCTCAACGTTTTGTGCAATATGAAAGTCTTAAGGTCATTTTGACAAAAGTTGTAGCAATTTTTTTATTTTCGAAATTTTAGTTTTATTTTGCAATTTCTGAAGCAACAAATGATCGAACCGAAATTCAAAAACTGCCATTTTAAACCTTGGCTCATTTACTAAAAGAATGAGAGTGTAAATAAGATATTTAATTACCCGTAGCGATTTAAACGAAAAAACTGCCATTTTTGACACTTATCTGTTAATAACTAAATTTCTCGTCCGAACTGTGACGAGCATTTTTGTATGTATAATGTATTAGGTATATAGTACCCAAAAAACCCATTTGCAAACTGGCTGCTCAAGTGTCCCGAACATGGTATATTTTTGCCTTATTTCTCTGGAGTATAAAGTATAAAGAACTACTCAAAGAAAAGTTTTCATAAAGCGAAGTAAGGAATACCATAACAACTCTACAAAGTAATACAATAATCGAATTAGTGGTTTAATCTCAAATAAAGTAATATGTATTATCTTACTTTTGTGTTTGAGTAAAATTCAACTAAATTTACGATTTTCTGTAAATAAATGATTGGCACTCGTGGAATTGCTTTTTTGTTGCAAAAATTGCTCTATGTTCAGTTATTCGTATATTAAAACTTCTACATATCTGACCTATTATTTTAACTATAAAATTAATATTAATTTATATTTGATTTAAAAAATACGTTCGTACATATTACAAGTGAAACGTGAATAAGCATCCATCATAGTTTTAATTGATACATTTTATAGTTTAAAAAATCAACTAAAACAACTTAAAAGGAACTTCATGTAATGTTAAAAGGGGAACAAATTTTGTAGCACTCCCTGTAAGTCCCCCTATTCCTAACTGTATCTATACCTGCGACTTTCAAGCTCAACAGTGGCTTATTAATTTCCCAGTGAATGCCACAGAAAAAAGCCGTTGAAAAAACAAGACCTTCCGGTCTCGTAATGACAAGCAAGGAGAGATATTAAACTGAAGAAGTTCTTTAAGGAAAAGCTGTCGGAAAACAAATTAATCAAAACCACAAATATGCGGATGCAATTTTTGAGGCTCAAGTGTTTACGGTACGTATTATAAGCATTCGCCGGACTTGGCTTCTTTCATCATTTCTGGCGTCTTAACTGAAAACGTCTTAAAAGAGAATTATAATCAGCTGCGGGTTTGTGAGGGGAAACGACGCACAGAGGAATTTATATTTCTTGTATATTTCAATACATATTTCATAACGTATTTTTAAGTCACGAAATTTTTATATAATTCCTATATCTAACGAACGCTAAAATCATTAAAATAATTTTCGAATAAAAACTTTGTTTTGCAACCCCTTTTGCTATTGTTTTCAACCCCTTAGCACTCAGAATTAAGACAGATTAAAACTGTTGAATATGTATCTGTAAAAATTTAATTCTCTGACCAAGTTTTTTAAAATTACGTAACAAATTTTTTCAATGCAAAAAAATGGTATCCTCCTTTATAGTGGTACTTTAAAACCTTTGAGCATAACCATCTTTGAAGATGGCTTTTTAAGCCTAAAGCGCTCAGCTAGGAAATTAAAAATACACACTTAAAAAATACTTTTCTTTTCCCATTCATTCAGTTGTCATAAGTGTGTACAAAACATAGCATCTTTTCAATTACTTAATTAGTTATTAAAAAATTAAGCTCAAAAACGATCTATTTTCGCTTTTTTCGTCGATCAGCAAAAGTTGAGAAACGAAACAAGGTTGAGAGTAAATAAGGAAAAGTTTTGAAATAAATGGGAGTTCAATCTATTGCCCACCTAAATACTCCATAAAAAAGAACAGTACATATATTAAATCCCTGAAATGCATAAGGAAAAGAGGTTATTATTGAAGGAGACTTCAATGCGAAGAACACACACTAGGGCGCTAGAATAACTACTACTAACGTTCTTCCTCTTGAAGTGCTGCCTCCCAATCGGAGGTTGGATATCATCATCACTATATTTATTATATCTACCGCTGCTCTGAAGAGTTCTACAGAACTGCATTTAAACCAGTCCCTTAAATTCTTCAACCATGACACTCTACTTCTTCCAATACGTCTTCCTCCTCTTACTACCACTACCCAAGTAGCACCGAACGGGTTTATTAAGTCTTTTAAGGGTGCTTTAAAACTGTAGAATAAAACTAAAATTAAAACCATTTGGTTTTTAAGTAAAACTTAAGGTTGCAATAAAACCGCTTTCAGCATAAAAGGGCCCACTCTGAAAGAGGTCAATAAAACCAAAAATACAAACCTTTTTAAAACTTTGTTTTCTTAAGCAACTGGTTTTAACGCTGCTGTGAAGGTGCTTTTAAAACCATGTTAAAAGACACTTTAAGAGCAGACAGTTTTATAGCAAACTTAAAAAGGTTTTTTAAATAGAGACTTTTAAAGTAAATTTACCATATTAAATGATTCTTTAAACCCATATATTCCATATAGGCCAACAAATTTTTACATGTGTTATGTGATAGGTAGATACGTATTTGTAACCATAAAATAATAAAAATTGGTTATTTCTGACTTTCAAGGTAGAAAAACACTTGCGCACCCAACTTTATTGATAATGTTAACAAAAATAGGTCTATATAACTCACGCTCCCTAAAATTTCTGACTTTTGGCGTTTAAAAAATAATAAAAATTAAATCCGAAAAATATTAATTTGCAAGAAAAATAATTTTATCTACAATTCTAATGTTTTAATGTTAAAATAAATCGAATTTGTGTCTTTAAGACGGTTATTTATAATTTTTATGTAAGCCTTATATTGTAATCTATCATGGCTTTCAGCATCTCCAGAAAGCAATGTGGCCGAAATCCAAATAAAACTATTTGGTCTATCGACAGAGAATTGTTAAGATCAAATGGTTTTATTTTATACATTTCCAAGAGTATATATCCTACATAAAAGCAAGGTTGCCTTGGAATTAAAACCGTTTAGTTTTAATGCTGCTGTCAATAATGCCACTCGGTTTTAATGTGAATCTAACCTAAAATCGAGGCGTCGTAGTGCTGTGTGTGTTGTGATTTTCTTTTAAAATGACCAGTTCGTTTATATTTTAAGTACTTGCGACTTATTTCTTCCATACTAACTGTACTTAAACTTTTGTTTCGCTCTTAAACAAATAGCCGACCATTTTGGATATGAAAGAAGAGGGGATGACTTTAGTTTTATTGTTTCTAACAAGAAGCATAGTTTAGTCTTTACGGTAACCAAATTGATTCAGTTAAGAGCGTTTGGTTTTATTATAGCCTACTAATTGCTTTTATGAAAGCAACTTCAAAGAAAACTGAAAAAATAGTTTTAAGGCATATGTTTTACTGACATAATAGCCTTGTGATCAAATAGTTTTAATAATAGGTTTTACTAGTCATATTAGGAGAATCTTTAAAACTGCAATAAAACTAAAAGGTTACAAACTAGTATCTAATAAAACCGAACAGTCTGGAAGTTTTTCATAAAATTGATTAGTTTTAAAGTGAACTGAGAATAAACCATTTTAAAACTACAATAAGACAAATTATCTATTAAGATTAATTAGCCTTATTTGATACTTTTATTAGATACTTTAAAACTAGTGACAAATGCTTAACGGTTTTAAAGTTCTGGCAGTATATCTACAAGGTAACTTTAAAACCATTATCTTCTTATTTACCACAATAAAACCTTTATAAACCTTAAATAAAACTAAAATGTTTTTATTGTGCTACTTGGGTAAGGTTAAGTAGCTTTAATTAGATATTAAAGAACATAATACTAAAATCACAATAAAGATGCATTAGAAATAAACAAACCAAGAAATGTTAAATGTTCCGAATCATGATTTATAACGTACAAACTTTGTAAATCATCATTTGGGATCTAAAATGTATATATATATATATATATATATATATATATATATATATATATATATATATATATATATATATATATATATATATATATACAAGTAGTATTTTGATTGACTTGATTGGAAATACGAATTTCACAAATTTTTTTTGGGTATTGAAGTCAAATTGGGGCTTTAAAGTATACTATTGTCTAATATTCGAGCTTTCGGAAATGTTTATTTCCTTTTTCAACAATGTCTACAATGCAATAAGATAAAAAAAAAATATTAGAATATTTATCAAAGAACAAATAGTAATGAGTAACTTACCAGAATTTAGATTATAAAAAAATGTTGGTTACTATACATAAGATTAAAAATATCAATGGTAAACGGCTGTTGTACATTTTGAATAACATAAAAAACAATAAAAATTCTTAGCAAAAACACTTAACAAAGGATAAAAATTGGTTAAATTTTGAAGTAATGATCTAAATTTGATTGACTTTTAAAAAGTTTAGTTTATCATAAATACATGGCTGACAAAAACTAAATGTAACTATGGTAATAGTATATAGGTGTTTATAAGGAATTGAATAAAAATCTATGATAAGAAAATAAGGAAATTTATGTTTTCAAAAAGTAGAAAAGTTAATGTTAAATATTAGTGATGTTAATTAATTTTGTCAAAGTTTGGTACCAATTTCAAAAGTACAGGAGATTTGAAAAATCTTATGATCTGATATAGGTACCTATGATTATTTTTCAAAAGAAAGAATGTAATTATCAATTCAAAATAAAAGTTATGTTTTCAAAAACAGAAAAGTTAATGTTAAATATTAGCAAAATTTATAATTACATTCTTTCTTTTGAAAAATAATCATAGGTACCTCTATCAGAGATTTTTCAAATCTCCTACACTTTTGAATTTGTCACTAAATTTTAATAAAATTAATTAATATCACTAATATTTAACATTAACTTTTCTGTTTTTGAAAACATAACTTTTATTTTGAATTGATAATTACATTCTTTCTTTTGAAAAATAATCATAGGTACCTATATCAGATCATAAGATTTTTCAAATCTCCTGTACTTTTGAAATTGGTACCAAACTTTGACAAAATTAATTAACATCACTAATATTTAACATTAACTTTTCTACTTTTTGAAAACATAAATTTCCTTATTTTCTTATCATAGATTTTTATTCAATTCCTTATAAACACCTATATACTATTACCATAGTTACATTTAGTTTTTGTCAGCCATGTATTTATGATAAACTAAACTTTTTAAAAGTCAATCAAATTTAGATCATTACTTCAAAATTTAACCAATTTTTATCCTTTGTTAAGTGTTTTTGCTAAGAATTTTTATTGTTTTTTATGTTATTCAAAATGTACAACAGCCGTTTACCATTGATATTTTTAATCTTATGTATAGTAACCAACATTTTTTTATAATCTAAATTCTGGTAAGTTACTCATTACTATTTGTTCTTTGATAAATATTCTAATATTTTTTTTTATCTTATTGCATTGTAGACATTCTTGAAAAAGGAAATAAACATTTCCGAAAGCTCGAATATTAGACAATAGTATACTTTAAAGCCCCAATTTGACTTCAATACCCAAAAAAAATTTGAAAAAAAAAAAAAAATTATATATATATATATATATATATATATATATATACATACATTGTAAATCATGATTTGGGAGTGCTCCTCGTAACATTAAACGTGTCTTTGTTTGTTTATTTCTAGTGCATCTTTATTGTGATTGAAGTATAGGTGTGAATCACCATTAACTGGTAGGACAACCTAGTTGCCTACGGATAGAAACAAGACCTCTGATCTAATAGACTCTCGTTAAGAATATTTCAGCTAATTTCCTAAACATTGACGACTCTTGGGATTTAAATTCTGATGATTCGCCCATAGTACTAACCACAAGTGAAAAGATTATTAAAAAAGAAAGTAACCTTACCTTAACAAACAATTTTGTTATGATTGTAAATACGTTACTACTTTACAAGGAAATATTGAGACCTGTAGGGACTTACACCAAGCGACCAAGCAATAAAACAATAATACATACAAAGATTCCAGATCAAAATACTGAGAAACATTGTAGATGCTCCCTGGTACGTAGCAAACAGCGACCTCCATAAGAACCTAGGAATGGAAACTGTGAAGGTCACGAGAATATTGAGGCAATCCAGTTTTTTGATACTAACGAGCAAACTAGAAGTTTGAAGAGAACAAATCCTTTTAACCTAGTTTGAGTGATAGTAAAAAGCAGAGCAAACTGCTTATGCGAATGTGCATGTTATAATAGTGCATCATATTGTTCGTTTAGATAAGACACGCTATACGGTAAGCTCTTAATTTTAGGAACTGTAGTATTTTAGGTTAAATTGAAATTGCTTATTGGTAATTTACGAAATTGTAATAATAATAATTATCATGGTACTGATGGCTATTGGAAAAAAATTACGAAAATCGTTCTAACACCTTTCGTTACTGAAGGCAACGATACAAAATTTAAAAGAATCTTTTGATTTTTATCGAAAATATATTTTACTTAGTTTAAATTTTTGTGCAAAAATCATTCATTGACCACATAAAAAACATTTTTAAATGTAGAGAGCACTGAAACACTGCATGTTTAGTGCCAAATAATTCCTTACGAAAAATTTTATAAATTCAAATGCTGGCAAAAGTGCAATATATTTCGTGAACAATTCTCGATAATCAAAATAAATACGTAAAGATTCACTAATTGAAACAAATCAGGAACGGACTGGCTCAGAAAAAGGCACCAACCTTAACTCTATCAAACTTTTTGAAATGCATTATTATCAGAAAAGGCGGGTAATTTCTCACTGTCCCTTATACTATGTTATAGATACTTTTTTCCAACTCCCTAGGTACCCCAATTTTTTTTTAAATATCAGTAGTTTTTCATTTGCTTCTGTAGAAGGATCTACTCGAGAAAAACATAATGATTGGTAGTCAATAAAATTTACTTTTTTAATTTATTTATATTTTTAATGTCTTCCAGGGCTCATAAAAATAATTTCAAAACTTAAAACTTTAAAGCTACTTTCAATATTTTATGATAATATATATGAATCCACCGCCCTTTTAATAAATTTGAAAAAATCATGCTATCTGGTGGTTAGTACAACTCGCTTTCTAAATTGACTACCTCTTATATCGTTTTTTTCTTCAAAATTTGCTTTAAGTATAAGTGTTTTGAGTTAATTTTAGAATTCGACTCATCAACGAGTATTTTTTCTCTTTCTTCTTCTTCTTCATCGTTTTTTTCTTCATCTGTACCTTTTTCTTCTTATATTTCCTGG
Source organism: Diabrotica virgifera virgifera (assembly GCF_917563875.1). Lineage (NCBI taxonomy): Eukaryota > Metazoa > Arthropoda > Insecta > Coleoptera > Chrysomelidae > Diabrotica > Diabrotica virgifera. Next base: position 93,968,973 of record NC_065452.1, read on the forward strand.
ATATATTCATTTAAAGCAAAGAAAAAATTACTATCATCTACGTTTCGAAGAATGTTTTCTTTGGTAATATAATATTTCTCGGAAAAGGTGCCGAAAAAGTGGCCTACATCTCCTAGAGCAGACTGTAGTTTTCACGATAAGCCACGATAGGCAAAATTAATTTGCTTATCTATATTTTTTGCCACAATTGGGTGGTTTTAAACTATTTCAAACAGGGCGGCATCAAAAGTAGAGCGGCAAATATGGTAGAACCTGCAAATTTTTCTTCTTACTTTCATCTATTTTACGAATCATTGTTTACTAAAAAAGTACATCGAAAAATTTTGCATCGAATGAAGAAGAGCACAGAAATAACAAAAACAATAAAAAATAGAAAGTTACAATATTTCTACCATGTAATGCGACATCCAGAGGTGTATGACTGTCTACGCCTTATAATACAGGGCAATATCACCGGAAGAAGCGGCCCAGGACGAAGAAGAACATCCTGGCTCCGAAATCTCCGGGAGTGGTATCAAGAGACCACCGCTAATCTGTTTAGAGCTGTCTTGCACTAAGTTATTGCCAATATGATCGCCAACGTTCAATAATTGTACAGGGTATTGAAAGAAGAAGAAAAAAAGCAAAACATACAAAACGTATAAAAGAAAACTAGAATTAAAGTATAAAATTCGCTGTAGCACTTTCAAAGCAGGTGGTTATTTTGCAAATACAAGTCACGTCATCCAATGATGACTTTTAGCGGGTTTTTGAACCATAGAATTGAACGCAATAAGCAACGTTAGGGTTTGGGTGCTATTTGTTTGGCGCACATACTTGTTGTTACTATTAGTAGTTAACGCTTACTATTTTACCCCAAAACTTAATAAGTGTAAGGGCGCTATTTGTTGCACCTACTGGCTTCGTTATATTGGATTCTGGAGCGCAACAGATTCTAGGACCTCCTCCTATATGCATAATGAAGTTAGCGAGCTTATAAAGCTGCACTTGTATATTTTAAACCAATTGTGGGACAAAATACTACACAAAACTTTGGGTGCTATTTTCAAGCTAAGTGGCTTTCGAATATCTGATACCTGATACGAGTTGTAATTTGAAAAAACACCATACACAATTGACCTTTTCCAAATGAACTGATGAAATGGCGAAATTGGGAGCAAATTAAAAAAAAAATAGGTGAACGGTAGCTGTATCATTTTTAGATGCAAGTTCTATTTTTTTCAGGGATAGATGCTGCCAAAGGCGGGCCAGTCCGGGCCTGGAGATAATACTAAATAAAGTATTTATAACTTATTATCTGTCCGTGTGAGAAACTGACTAAAAACTGACTAAAAACAAATCTCAAATTCCAGCATTATTACGGTAATTGTTTATCGTAGCTGTTTAAAAAAACTTAGCCTAGATACATAAAATGAACATTATCACAAAATCTTTTGCATGATAACATCAGTTCTCTATATTTATTTTATATTTAAATTATTTACTTTTATTCGGAATACTACTTTAATATATCATGGTAATAAGGATCATTATCTGGTTAGATTACTGTTTAGAATTCAGATTCAAATATTTGAAAATACTAAACTGATGTCTATTGTTTGATTGTAGTATTGATAATTTGTAGGGTTAGTAGGGTACTATGTTGTTCTAAGTCTTTCCATTAATGATGCAACAAATATTCTGCTACTTTTTTAAAAGAAAAATAATGAGAACAATTTCTCTTGTCGTTTCCCCATTACTGAGGATCGTGATTTCTTCCAATATCCTTAACAATTTTTTTTCCATTGGTCTCTATTTTCAGCTACTCTAAAAGCTTAGCAGAATGAGTTTCCAGCTGAGTTCTTAATTTGGTCGGACCATCTATTTGGTGATCGTCCTCTTGATCTTCTCCCCGGAACGTTTCCAGGAACAATTAATCTTTAGAAATTATCGTCACATCTGCGAACCACGTGACCGAAGAATTGCAGAATTCGTTGCAGACATATTGCGTACAGCTTTTTTTAATCTCGATTTGGTTTAGAATGGAAACGTTTGTCCTGTGAGCTGTCCAAGGTATGCGCAACATTCTTCTCCAGCACCACATTTTGAAGGCATTAGTTTTTTGGCGCTCCAAGGTTTTTTTGGCAAGAGTCCATGTCTCTGCTCCGTATAGAAATATTCAGAATACAAGGGCATCCACCAGTCTCATTTTGATATTTTGAGAGATAGATCTGTCTTTCCAAACTTTAGTTAGGCGACTCATCGCATTTTTTGCCATAACAATACGTCTTCGAACTTCTGCTTTACAGTTACCATCGTTAGTTATACGTTATACTAGACCCGAGATAGGCAAACGTCTTTACTATCTGGTATTCCAGAGTTCTATGGAATCGAATGCCTTATTGTAATCCACAAATGCCAAATGAAGAGGGTCACTGTATTCGTTGCACTTTTCGATAAGTGTCGTTATTGTCTGTAGGTGTTCTATGGTACTATGTCAACAGGCTGGTAACTATCGAATTTATTTGATAGCCTGTTGGTAATTATTTTGTTAAGCATTCTGTACATATGTGGCAACAGGCTTATTGGTTTGAAATTTTCGCGTTTGTGGTACCTATTATTACTAATAGGTGTATGGTGTATGTATACAGGGTGATTGATAAGTGAGGAAGTAGATCTGTTATAGTAAAAATTACAAAAAAAAGTTATTGACAAAAATTGTCGGCAGCTTTAAACTTCACATTTTAAAATTAGTTACAATCTTACAGGGTGTTCCATAAGATGGTGGCAGACCAAACTTTTGTTTTTCTAAATGGAACACTCTGTATTTTATTTTAAATTTAAAATCTGCTTCACTTCCACATCACAACGATGTAACGTTTTATTATGTTATACCGGGTATTTAAAAAGTTATAACCAATATTATCTGAAAATCGTATCAAGTTTAACTCCCTGTATAATTAAAAAGGAGTGTAGGAACATTGATCTATTGCAACCATAGTTTTTTAATAATTGTTAAAAATTATAAAACATATTCCTGTTCATAATATTCGTTAAATCAAATACAGGGTAAGTCAAAATGCAAGTACATTATTTTCTTGGTAATTTTAAATAGAATACCTTGTATTTTATATCTCTATCGAAAAGTACTACTATCGTACTTCAAATTTTACAAAGTACTCCCTATACCTAAATTTATCAGTTTTCTAGATATTTTTATTTTTCCACCAAAGTATTAATTTGGTAGATATTTTAACGTTTACCAATAATTATTTTGAGTTGGCCATGATTGATTTGTCAGAAACTGACAGTTTGACATTATTGTTTATTAATTCACTATTGGGGTACACCGTAAATTAGCAACAATTATTATTTAGTAATTCAGAAATTAATTCAATTTAAATTAGCAATAATGAATTTTACTACTGATGAAATGGTAGATTTGATCTGGATTTTGGGGGAATGCAATAAAAATTCATTACTATCAGCTAGAATTTATCAAGAACGGTTTCCAGATAGGCGGCAACCTAGACAAGATACATTTGAAAAATTGAAAGATCGATTTAACCGCACTGGTTCAGTGAATTATGAAAAACATGAACGAACAAAAACTAGTGTGACAGAGGAAAACGAAATGAGTGGGTTGATGGCAATTACAGAAAACCCACACACAAGTATAAGGAGTATTTCCAATGAACAAGAACTTAGTTACTACTGTGTTCAAAACATTCTATCTAAAAATAAGATGCACCCTTATCATATTTAAAAGCATCAAGAATTAAATAATGATGATTTTCAGAAACGAATAGTATTTTGTGAATAGGCCTTAGAAAAAATTAATGAGCAGATAGATTTTTTTGATTATGTCCTATTTGGTGATGCAGCTACATTCCATCGAAACGGTTCTGTTAATAGGCATAACTTTCACTACTATTCAACAAGTAATCCATACCACGTTATAGTAACACATAGTCAAACAAGATGGTCTCTAAATGTGTGGGGAGGTAACGTCGGTAACCATGTAGTAGTTTTCTGTGTTGTTATTTTTTTTTTAATTTAATCCGTCGGTTATTTTTTATAAATTTTATTTGAAACAAATTGTTTTCTTTTCTGTGTCGTTATTTCGTTACTGAATTAATAAACAATAATGTCAAACTGTCAGTTTCTGACAAATCAATCATGGCCAACTCACAATAATAATTATTGTTATCTAAACGTTAAAATATCTACCAAATTAATACTTTGATGGAAAAATAAAAATATCTAGAAAACTGATAACTTTAGGTATAGGGAGTACTTCATAAAATTTGAAGTACGATATTAGTACTTTTCGATAGTGATATAAAATATAGGGTGTTCTATTTAAAATTACCAAGAAAATAATGTACTTGCATGACTTACCCTGTATTTCATTTAACGAATATTATGAACACGAATATGTTTTATAATTTTCAAGAATTATTAAAAAACTATGGTTGCAATAGATCAATGTTCCTATACTCCTTTTTAATTATACAGGGAGTTAAACTTGATACGATTTTCAGGTAATATTGGTTATAACTTTTTAAATACCCGGTATAACATAATAAAACTTTACATTGTCGTGATGTGGAAGTGAAGCAGATTTCAAATTTAAAATAAAATACAGGGTGTTCCATTTAAAAAAACAAAAGTTTGGTCTGCCACCATCTTATGTAACTAATTAAGATTGTAACTAATTTTAAAATGTGGAGTTTAAAGCTGCCTACAATTTTTGCCAATAACTTTTTTTTTGTAATTTTTACTATAACAGATCTACTGAGCTTCCTCACACTAATCAATCACACTGTATATAAATAGTATAGGACGCACGCAACGCGTGAATAATATAGGTATAGAACTTCTTTTTTGATTGAGAAAAAGCATTGAATTCGCAACCGTCATCGCTACGGCGAGATATTAGTAATTTATACACTATAGGTTGAATTGCGTATGTATAAGTTCGAACAAAGTTATAATGGTTGGAGGAGGAATAAGCAAGCGCATAAGGGGCCACACGGTCCCTACTCCAATCATTATAAGTGATTAGTGTTTAAAGTATTTTTGAAGTAAAAACTTCTGTAGCGGTTTTGTGCACTTTCTGGATAGGGAAAAAGCATTGATTTCGTGACCGTCATCGCTTCGCCGAAATAAATTCTGTACGTTTATGTATTATGTGTATGTATATATAAATAGTATATGCACCCAATGGGTATATGTATAATGTAGGTATATCACTTCTCTTTGGATGGGGAAAAAGCATTGAACTCGCGATTTGATCGACACGGCAGATATTAGTTATTTATATACTATAGGTTGAATTGCGTATAAGTTCGACCGAAGTTATAATGGATGGAGGAGGGATAGAGTAAGTACTCGAAGGGTCTTGCTTCGTAAGAAATTTTCACTTCTGTCGGCACTCCCACAAGTGCCCTAATTTTTTTTATTTGTAGTTTAATGTGCTATGCTATGTGAATACACATTATGTAATCAATTTTTCAATTTACAAAAAAATAAGCTGATACACATTATTTTAAAAATGGGGTACGCTACGACCCCACGTTACCTATTACGCAACATATTATGCACCTCACCAGTTAAGGGTTGATCCAAAATTTTATAGTTACATTAATTTATATTAATTATAAAACTTGAAGGCAGTCAAAGTTCTTTAGTTTACACCATTTCTCAAATAAATTTTAATATTCTAAAACAAAAGAAGTATAGCTGGCTGAAATTGCGGTCTATTTTCAAAAAAAACTTGGAAAATGGCAGCGATTACCGAAGCGAAAAAGTAAACATGCAGAAGAAGCCCGAAAGTTGCATATCGAAGTGAATAATAAAAACGAAACATTAAATTCAGAATAACACCATTATTTCTAAAGTTTTTCTTGATTTTTGAGTTTCTTCTCAACCGAGAGTTCTACTCCACAACTTTGGACTGAATATTTTATAACTTATAAAGTTAGAAAAGGATAAAGCTTGTTTACACTCCAGTTCATCTTAACACGAGCGTATCCAAGGGTAAAATGAGGTATTTACAACCCAAATCCTAACACCCCGTGTACAAAGGATTTCCTAGAGTGAATGCGGTGAAACTGTTTATTTCAATTTATTTCCCCCACAATTTATAGCATTAGTAATCTACCTACACTTCGTTCTATCAAATAAAAATAATATATTTTTGCAATATTAATTTTAGAAATTTTTGTCCATAATATAAATTTTAGAATCAACAAAGCCTTAAATAAAATTTAAATAGTTTATTTATACCTAAAAATTAATAAAATGAGAAATCAGAATTTTACTGACTCACATGTTAACAAAAAATTACTAATTTTTCAAAATATTTTCATTTATCGAAAAATAATTGGCTGGTTTCAAACAACTCTGAAACGATTTTGGTGATTTGGTTTCTACCTATGTACCGAGATGTCAACAATCAAAGTTTATCAGTCACAAAAAAATAAGGCTCGAAGTGTTAAGGAGCGAGATTAGGTATTATAGCCCGTAAGCTATAACTTTTCCCATGCGGTACGATTCATTTTCAATCAAATTAAGTCAAAACATAAATTGAAACGAACGTCGATGTGTATATACATTTTGTATACTGTATACTATATACTACACACATCGGCGTACGTTTCACTTTCTGTTTTGACTTAATTTGATTGAAAATGAATCGTACCGCATGGGATAAGTTATAGCGGACGGACTATAACTACATGAGGTTTGGTATGGTTGGGTTAGGTTAGGTTTGGTAAAGTCCCATTCCTTGGAGTGTTAAATTAACTCGACGTGGTGGAAGGTCTGAGAAATTGACGTGTCCATCAAGTTAGCAAAAACAAAGTCAGTAGAACACAGTTATTCTTATATGTACCATAATTAAGTGTAAATTAAATGCAAATTTAATATTCCAAGAAAAAATTTATTGCTCTTTTCTTTTAAAAGATATCGCATGTTCTCCTAACTTGATAATCAAGCCAGCAGAACAGTAGTTAAAAAATTGATAAATCATTTATAATTGAATGCCAAAGTATTCTCTGAATTAAATGCTAATTTAATGTTCCAAGAAAAAATTGATTGCTCTTCTTCTTTAAAATTATCGCATGTTCTGCTAACTTGATAACCAAGCTAGCAGAACACTAGTTCAAAAATTTGATAAATCATTTATAATTGAATGCCAAAGTATTCTCTGAATTAAATGCTAATTTAATGTTCTAAGAAAAAAATTATTGCTCCTCTTCTTTCAAAGTTCTCGCATGTTCTGCTAACTTGATAATCAAGCTAGCAGAACACTAGTTCAAAAATTTGATAAATAATTTATAATTGAATGCCAAAGTATTCCCTGAATTAAATGCTAATTAAATGTTCCAAGAAAAAATGTATTGCTCTTCTTCTTTTAAAGTTATCGCATGTTCTGCTAACTTGATAATCCAGCTAGCAGAACAGTAGTTCAAAAATTGATAAATCATTTATAATTGAATGCCAAAGTATTCTCTGAATTAAATGCTAATTGAATGTTCCAAGAAAAAATTTATTGCTCTTCTTCTTTAAAAGTTATCGCATGTTGTGCTAACTTGATAAACATGCTAGCAGAACACTAGTTCAAAAATTTGATAAATCATTTATAATTGAATGCCAAAGTATTCTCTGAATTAAATGATAATTTAGTGTTCGAATAAAAAATGTATTGCTCTTCTTCTTTAAAATTTATCGCATGTTCTGCTAACTTGATAAACAAGCTAGCAGAACACTAGTTCAAAAATTTGATACATCACTTATAATTGAATGCCAAATTATTCCCTGAATTAAATACTAATTTAATGTTCCAAGAAAAATTTTATTGCTCTTCTTCTTTAAAAGTTATAGCATGTTTTGCTAACTTGATAAACAAGCTAGCAGAGCAGTAGTTAAAATTGATAAATCGTTTATAATTGAATGCCAAAGTATTCTCTGAATTAAATGCTAATTTAATGATCCAAGAAAAAATTCATTGCTCTTTTTATTTAAAAGTTATCGCATGTTCTGCTAACTTGATAACCAAGCTAGCAGAACAGTAGTTCCAAAATTTGATAAATCATTTATAATTGAATGCCAAAGTATTCTCTGAATTAAATGCTAATTTAATGTTCCAAGAAAAATTTTATTGCTCTTCTTCTTTAAAAGTTATCGCATGTTCTGCTAACTTGATAACCAAGCTAGCAGAACAGTAGTTCCAAAATTTGATAAATTATTTATAATCGAATGCCAAAGTATTATCTGAATTAAATGCTAATTTAATGTTCCAAGAAAAATTTTATTGCTCTTCTTCTTTAAAAGTTATCGCATGTTCTGCTAACTTGATAACCAAGCTAGAAGAACAGTAGTTCAAAAATTGATAAATCATTTATTATTGAATGCCAAAGTATTCTCTGAATTAAATGCTAATTTAATGTTCCAAGAAAAAATTGATTGCTCTTCTTCTTTAAAATTATCGCATGTTCTGCTAACTTGATAACCAAGCTAGCAGAACACTAGTTCAAAAATTTGATAAATCATTTATAATTGAATGCCAAAGTATTCTCTGAATTAAATGCTAATTTAATGTTCTAAGAAAAAAATTATTGCTCCTCTTCTTTCAAAGTTCTCGCATGTTCTGCTAACTTGATAATCAAGCTAGCAGAACACTAGTTCAAAAATTTGATAAATAATTTATAATTGAATGCCAAAGTATTCCCTGAATTAAATGCTAATTAAATGTTCCAAGAAAAAATGTATTGCTCTTCTTCTTTTAAAGTTATCGCATGTTCTGCTAACTTGATAATCCAGCTAGCAGAACAGTAGTTCAAAAATTGATAAATCATTTATAATTCAATGCCAAAGTATTCTCTGAATTAAATGCTAATTGAATGTTCCAAGAAAAAATTTATTGCTCTTCTTCTTTAAAAGTTATCGCATGTTGTGCTAACTTGATAAACATGCTAGCAGAACACTAGTTCAAAAATTTGATAAATCATTTATAATTGAATGCCAAAGTATTCTCTGAATTAAATGATAATTTAGTGTTCGAATAAAAAATGTATTGCTCTTCTTCTTTAAAATTTATCGCATGTTCTGCTAACTTGATAAACAAGCTAGCAGAACACTAGTTCAAAAATTTGATACATCACTTATAATTGAATGCCAAATTATTCCCTGAATTAAATACTAATTTAATGTTCCAAGAAAAATTTTATTGCTCTTCTTCTTTAAAAGTTATAGCATGTTTTGCTAACTTGATAAACAAGCTAGCAGAGCAGTAGTTAAAATTGATAAATCGTTTATAATTGAATGCCAAAGTATTCTCTGAATTAAATGCTAATTTAATGATCCAAGAAAAAATTCATTGCTCTTTTTATTTAAAAGTTATCGCATGTTCTGCTAACTTGATAACCAAGCTAGCAGAACAGTAGTTCCAAAATTTGATAAATCATTTATAATTGAATGCCAAAGTATTCTCTGAATTAAATGCTAATTTAATGTTCCAAGAAAAATTTTATTGCTCTTCTTCTTTAAAAGTTATCGCATGTTCTGCTAACTTGATAACCAAGCTAGCAGAACAGTAGTTCCAAAATTTGATAAATTATTTATAATCGAATGCCAAAGTATTATCTGAATTAAATGCTAATTTAATGTTCCAAGAAAAATTTTATTGCTCTTCTTCTTTAAAAGTTATCGCATGTTCTGCTAACTTGATAACCAAGCTAGAAGAACAGTAGTTCAAAAATTGATAAATCATTTATTATTGAATGCCAAAGTATTCTCTGAATTAAATGCTAATTTAATGTTCCAAGAAAAAATTTATTGCTCTTTTTATTTAAAAGTTATCACATGTTCTGCTAACTTGATAACCAAGCTAGCAGAACAGTAGTTCAAGAATTGATAAATCATTTATAATCGAATGCCAAAGTATCCTCTGAATTAAATGCTAATCTAATGTTCCAAGAAAAAATTTATTTTTCTTTTTTAAATCATCGCATTTTCTGCTAACTTGATTTCAAGCTAGCAGAACATGCGAAAACTTTTAAAGAAGAAGAGCAATCCATTTTTTCTTGGAACATTAAATTTGCATTTAATTCAGAGAATATTTTGGCATTCAATTATAAATGATTTATCAATTTTTGAACTACTGTTCTGCTAGCTGGATTATCAAGTTAGCAGAACCTGCGATTACTTTTAAAGAAGAGCAATAAATTTTTTCTTGGAGCATTAAATTAACATTTAATTCATAGAATACTTTGGCATTTAATTATAAATGATTTATCAAATGTTTGAACTAGTGTTCTGCTAGCTTGATTATCAAGTTAGCAGAACATGCGATAACTTTTAAAGAAGAGGAGCAATACATTTTTTCTTGGAATATTAAATTAGTATTTATTTCAGAGAATATTTTGGCATTCAATTATAAATGATTTATCAAATTTTTGAACCAGTGTTCTCTTAAAATATGGCATAGATATGAGCATTTCGATGTTTAGAGCTGTTTCCAAGCTGTCTTTGGGTATTAGCTATTCTTAAGACCTCTTTATTTGTAATGCAGTCGACCCATGGAATTTTATGCAACCTTCTGAGATACCACATTTCTAACGCTTCAATACGGTTTGGCGATCTTACTTTAACTGACCAGGTCTCGCTACCGTACTTACATTATTATTGGTCATATTTTTGCATTATAGGCCGCGAATACGGAGATTCAGAAGAGTTTTGTGCTAACAAAGGTAGTTATTGAATTTGGTAAAAAAATTTTAGGTATTGCTATAACCTATATGTTCACTTCTTAATCACGGTACCTCTTACTGTTTAAGGTAGCTCCAACATGTTTAAATTTCTCAAATCTTTCTGTAAATTGGTTGTTTATTTTAAACTGTGCTTGCATATGAGATTATCTGCTGATTATCGTTAACCTCATTTATTTTAATACTTTTTTCAATCTGCTGAGCAAGTTGAAAAATATTTTCTACATAAATGTTAAACAGCAGAGGGGAGAGTTAACAGTCCTGTTAAACGACTTTACTTTTTTCTACTTATTCTGTATATAGGCCATTGGAGATCCTTAATTTGTACCTTTTGATCTAGTACAGCTGGATCAACCTCATATCTTTTCCATTAAAACTAATCTTCCTTTCGTTCTCTAACGTTCGTCCATATACATAATATAAAACATAATATATGCAAATCGTATAACCAAACACACTTATGTGATGCCCATACAAAAAGATTTCGAACAATTATTCAAAATTTGTATACATATTATGCATGAAAAAACGGCACCTACTTTTACTAAAAATTTTAGGAAGATTTCAAGTTAGTTCAGTGAAAGTTTGCATACATATCGTAAACACCATAGATTATCGACGACTAACGGAAAATTACCTATGAAGCAAAATACCATTCGAGAGCTCAAAACATTTTTTTTTGGTAAATAAACTAATCTCCTGTTGATGGGCGTTGAAATGTCTATATCTAAATTAAGTGATTCACTTTAATTTTAAGTATAGAACAAAGTCAGTGGATTTTTATGATGGGGTGAACCTTTTTAACTACAAGAAACCGCTTCAGATTAAATCTATAACTCACTTACCACCACTTAATGTTGATATTAATAACGTACCGTAACACAATGTAGCCTTATTTATTATATTCATTTTTCACATAATATCTCTTAATCTTTTATAAATAATTATTCATCTAAAAATTTGTTCAATGAATTCTACTTTGTATTAAAGATGTGAATCTTTATTATAAATCTTCAAACAAAATATGTCACCGAATTCTCAGAATTTTATTTTAAAAATATTTAAGGAAGTAAGACTTCTACGAGGAGGAGGCCATGCTATGAAGACAATATAATGAAGATCTGTTGGCTAAAAAATAGCTATTCTATTATGGGAATACTCATCACTGCTGGAGTATTAGCAAAAAATAAAAGATAAATAAATACTGTTAGATATGTAGAACATATTATAAAAATCAAAAAATCGTATGGTGAGACGGTATACTCATAGTCCTAGTCTATCGAATTTAAAAATAGTCGCATATAATCGAAATATAAAGATCTGCTTTACAAGAATCGTATGGGCAGAAGGACTTTACCAATACAATATAAGACTGCTAAAATACTTTACATTACATTACAATCAAGTAGACTTTATCCAAATTAGACATAGTCGTACTGAAAAACTACCCATCAAACGTGGAGTACGACAGGGTTACGTTTTGTCACCCAGCCTTTTTTATCTATACTCTGAAGCAATATTTAGGGAGCCTTTGGAGGACAGACAAGAGGGAGTAAGACTAGGTGGAGAAGTATCAACAATATCAGATACGCTGACGATATACCCGTTCTTGCAGACAATTTACAAGATCTTCAGTTATAAATCTTACACTTCAGAGTAAATCTAGTCAGTGAAGCAAGTTATTAAAAGTAACATTTCAAGGAAAAAGGGGATGGCAGTTGGAAAGATTAATATATAGTAAGGTCTGCCTTCTCTTAATGGATAGTAGATAGGTCGTGTTTAAATACCTTGGCAGCTGGTTAAATGTAAATTCTGACTCTGATATAGAAAAAAAACCAGGATCGAAATACTGCGTAAGCAGGAAACCCATTATGAACGCCCGGCACGGCACAGCCCGGCACGGCACGGCACAGGCCGGCACGTCCAAAAACCCATTTTTAACGGCCGGCACGGCACGGCACCGGAAAAGTGATCTGAAAATAACCTGTCCATTGATCAAAATTTTCGGATATTTGTACCCATACATTGTCCTTTTTCTTACTATCATGATAACTTGAGTCCGATGCATCATACAAAAATGGGTATTCTCTGACACTCTCAATTAAAAGTTCTTCCATATTATTTCAAAAGAAACAACACCCTTTCAATTAAAAAATCAACAATATATCTGCTTACTACCAACAATTATGACGGCACTGGCGCCGACTGACCGTTCAGGCCGTTCGACTTCAACGGATTTTATTCTCCTCGGAGAATTTTGGCCGTTCCGTTTGCGTGCTGGACTGTGCCGGGCCGAGCTGGCCGCTTATAATGGGTTACGTTGCATTTAAAACTATACAAATGAATTTGGACTATCCTGTGCCGTGCCGGGCGTTCATAATGGGTTTCCTGCTAAAAGCAGGAAACCCATTATGAACGCCCGGCACGGCACGGCACGGCACAGGCCGGCACGTCCAAAAAGCCATTTGTAACGGCCGGCACGGCACCGGAAAAATGATAATTTGCCATGGAGACCCCGTCGGAAGAAGAGGTTATAATAGTAAGTGAAATTTGTGCTGAGATAGAAACAGACGAAAATGCAAAATTACGACGGAAACATCGGTTTTGGGTTCACGAAATATTAAAAAAAGAAGAGAATATGGCGATTTTTATCATCTTTACCCGCATAAAGAAGATCCAAAATTTCTCAAATATTTTCAAGTGTCTCAAACCAAATTTTATATTTCCATATTTCAAAACAAACAACGCACTTTCAATTAAAAAATCAACAATATATCTGCTTACTACTAACAATTATGACGCACTGGCGCCGACTGGCCGTTCGACTCCAACGGATTTTATTCTCCTCGGAGAATTTCGGCCGTTCCGTTTGCGTGCTGGACTGTGCCGTGCCGGGCTGGCCGCTCATAATGGGTTACGTTGCATTTAAAACTATACAAATCAATTTGGACGGGCACGGCACAGCACATGCCGGCACGTCCAAAAACCCATTTGTAACGGCCGGCACGGCACGGCACCGGAAAAATGATCATTTGCTATGGAGACCTCGTCACAAGAAGAGGTTATAATAGTAAGTGAAATTTGTGCTGAGATTGAAACAGACGAAAATGCAAAATTACTACGGAAACATCGGTTTTGGGTTCACGAAATATTAAAAAAGAAGAGAATATGGCGATTTTCATCATCTTTTCCCGCATAAAGATGATCCAAAATTTCCCAAATATTTTCGAATGTCTCAAACCAGATTTTATATTTCCATATTTTAAAACAAACAACGCGCTTTCAATTAAAAAATCAACAATATTTCTGCTTACTACCAACAATTATGACGCACCGGCGACGACTGGCCGTTCACGCCCGACTTCAACGGATTTTATTCTCCTCGGATAATTTTGTCCGTTCCGTTTGCGTGCTGGACTGTGCCGGGCCGAGCTGGCCGCTCATAATGGGTTACGTTGCATTTAAAACTATACAAATGAATTTGGACTGTCCTGTGCCGTGCCGGGCTGTGCCGTGCCGGGCGTTCATAATAGGTTTGTGCGTAGAATGATCAGCAACCGTTGCCAACTATCAGACGCATGCGCGTTCGTAGGCCGACAGGGGTCGGCAACATGCGGCCCTTTGAAACTTTTTGCGCGGCCCGTCAATGCACTAATGTAATTTGATGAAAAATCAACAAACTTATGAAAAATAATAAATTAAAGACAGAAAGACAACAGACGCTTAAGGACAACAGTTGCATGGACCGAAATTCACTAAAATATAAGGAACTTAATAAGGCAATAAAAAAAAGGGTAAGACAAGACATCAGGGACTAAAATACCGAACAAATCGAAAATATTATAGGGAAAATCAATAGTATGAAAGTGTTAAAAATTCTAAATAGGAAAGACCGACAACAAATACACCTGATAACAGATATAAATGGAATCACTATAAATGACAAAAATAATTTAATACATATTATTGAATATTACTATTTATACAGAATTATACTCGTTCAACATATTAAACCAGAAAACCGCGGCGCGGTATGGAAATATTAAATGTAAAATCTGAACTACCAAAATTAATAACGAGGACGTTACAAATGCCTTAAAATAGATGAAAGATGAATATACATAGATTAAGATAAACACAGAGGTCCATCGAACAAGCTATGTTAGGACTAAGCTGAAAGGACATAAACGAAAATAAGGACGTGTGACGCAGGACGAAGGTGGAAGATGCAATTGGAAAAATTGCGCAAATAAAATGGAACTGGCCTTGACAAAGCAATGAAATGTGGACGCGAAACATTATACATTGGAGACCACACGAGCCCGGTCATACTAAAGCAAAACCACAAAAACGATGGCTAGACGACGTCAAAGCAAAAATGGGTAGCTACTGGCACTAAATAGCACAAAACAGAGAGAAGTGAAGAACTCATGTGGAGACCTTTGTCCAGGGATGGATGCAAACATACTGAAGAAGAAGACTATTTAAGCCACATTTGAATATGCGGCCCGCATAAAAAATTTTATTTTGAACATGGCCCGCCATCCGAGAAAGGTTGCCGACCCCTGATATAGAATAAGAACAAACAAAGACCTCGAAGGACTTTACTCGACGCCGACATATAAAAGAAATAAAGTCCAGAAGACTTCAATGGGCTAGACACTTCAGGAGACATTTCGACCAAAGAACTGTAAGGCTGGTATGGGAGGAAGTTCCAATTGGAAGAAGACCACGCGGGCGCCCTCGACCCCGGTGGCGAGATAATATAGCAGGAGACCTGAAAGCTATGGGCGTGGAGAATTGGATGGAGGTTGCTCAAGACAGAGAAGCATGGAGGCATGTTGTTGAGTTGGCTAAAGCCCAAGAATGGTTGTAACGCTACGGAATAAGTATGTAATATTATGAAATGCAGTATAAGAAGAAGCAGAGTAGAAGAATATTTCAACCAGCAGCCGATAGAGAAAGGTTTCAGGAAATTGTAAACATGATGACGATCTGAATAACGTCGGAATAAGGAAACGGCACCTAAAGAGGAACGGATTGTTGACGAGACCATTATATAGGGTGCCCCAAAAGTAGCGGAACGGTCGAATATTTCTCGAAATGAACATCGTATCGAAAAACTGAAAAATACTTGTTCAATAATTTTCAAAAATCTAGCGAATGACACCAAACACGACCCCAACTCCACGCCCTAGAGGTGGGGTGGGGGTAACTTTGAAAACTTAAATAGAAACCCCCAGTTTTTTTTCAGATTTGGATTTCTTACATAAAAGTAAGCAACTTTTCTTCAAGACATTTTTTAGAATTGTGGATAGATGGCGCTATAATCGGAAAAAACAATTCATCGTGATGCTATAGGTAAATTATAGAAACGGTCTAATATCTCGAGAAATACACTTTCAAATAAAAAACCAAAAATACGTCTTTAATATTTTTTAAAAACCTATCGACTAACACCAAACATGACCCTCCATCCCACCCTTTAGAGGTTGGGTGGGGGTTAGTCTAAAATCTTAAATAGCAACCCCCATTTTTTATTGCAGATTTGGATTCGTCATGAAAAACTAAGCAACATTTATTCGAAACATTTTTTAGAATTGTTGATAGATGGCGCTAATAAATCGTCTTCCTCCAATTATAGCGCCATCTATCAATAATTCTAAAAAATGTTTCCAATAAATTTTGCTTAATTTTTCATGACGAATCCAAATCTGCTGTAAAAAATGGAGGTTGCTATTTGATTTTAAAGTTACCCCCACCCCACCTCTAGGGGGTGGGGTGGAGGGCCATGTTTGGTGTTAGTCGATAGGTTTTTGAAAAATATTAAAGACGTGTTTTTTGATTTTTTTATTTGAAAGTGTATTTCTCGAGATATTAGACCGTTTCTATAATTTACCTACAGCATCACGATGAATCGTTTTTTCCGATTATACCGCCATTTATCCACAATTCTAAAAAATGTCTCGAATAAAAGTTGTTTACTTTAACATAAGAAATTTAAGTCTGTAATAAAAACTGGAGGTTTCTATTAAAGATTTTAAAGTTACCCCCCACCCCACTTCCAGGGGGTGGAGTGGGGGATCGTGTTTGGAGTCATTAAATAGGTTTTAAAAGATTATTGGAAATGTGTTTTTCAGTTTTTCGATCCGATGTTTAGTTCGCGAGATATTCGACAGTTTCACTACTTTTGGGACACTCTGTATAAGTTTTCTGTCTGAATGCAGTATGCCAATTTTAATCATACTAGCAATTCAATCTGCAAGAAAAAAGTTGTTTAGTTGGTATAAAAATATACTTACATTATTTTATTGTGATACAATTCAAAATGTGTATCATATTTAGTGATGAATTTGACAATGTTAAAAGTGTTAAGAGAAACGTAAAAGAGAACCAACAGATTGGAACTATTCAAAGAATAATATATCTACCACATTTTGTTCACCCATTACGACATATACCTCCCAATAAAAATACGGTTGCTAAAATGTATTTTTAGTCTTGCTGTATGGCGCAGAGGCCTGGAAAATAACGGAAATATTGATGAAAAAGCTAGAGGCATATCAAATGTGAGTATACCGACATATCCGCAAAAAATCCTGGACGACTCAACGACTCATACCACTAACCTAGGGGTATTGCGCCGAAAGAGAAAACAAAAAGAAATATTTTTCACAGTTAAGAAATAGAAACTTGAATACGTCGGTCATATTATGAGACATGATAAATATCGTATACTCCAACTGATAATACAGGGTAAAGTAGAGAGCAAACAATGACCCGAAAGAAGAAGCCACTCATGGCTTCAAAACTTACACCAATAATGATTTGGACTAACATCGATCGAGTTATTCAGAAACGCCGCAAACAAAATTAAAATTACTATGATGATAGCCACACACCCGCAACGGACAGGGCACATGAAGAAGAGGAAGTGTGTAAATTGCTCTAAATTGCTACATTTTCATTTAGCGGGAACGTATTCTTGATACGTCCATGGCTCGGTTTATCTCAACAAGAGGGATTATGTTAATTCCTTATTTATTTTTGCTTAATAAAATGGTAAATTGTGTTAAGGAAATAAATTTTACTGGCAGGTTTGTCAACGTATTTGGTATGCGTATACAGGCTTTTCGTGGAGGAAATGTGCTAAAACAACAATTCCAAATCACGTAGATATTTATGAGTTTTTATTTTTTCGCTTAGAAAGTGCGAATCTTATTAAAACCATTGGTGTGGATGTAAAATAATGTAAAGGAGACAGAACTTTTAAAGGATATTTTTTTTATAAATTAACGTGTCTAGACATCTAATGGTCATTTCCACGGCAAATAAACACTGTATTCCTTGTCATTTATGCCTACAATAATTGCGTATATTTTATACTAAATTATACAGGGTGTTTCATTGGTAAACGGAAATACTTTAACCGTGAATAGAGGTCACCGAGCCGGTTCTAGATATACTACATTTTTTGCCCTGCTGACTTTTATAACCGGGTTATAGGGTGTTTTATCGATTTTGCCCATTTCTTTCCTAAGCCATAACTTTATAACCACGCTGTATATTTTTTGATATTTGGTACACATATGTCTCATTCAAAACCCAAACGACCGAGTCACTAACCATAAAAAAAATCCAGGTCCGGATTAACAAAAAATTATAAAGTAATTTTGACCTTAAAACAACACCCTGTATATTCAAATTTTGAAAATCTGTTTGCATATTTGAAAAGAGCACAAAAAAGTTTAATGATTCGCTCCAATTTTTCGGCCAGACAATTTCATGATTTTAATTTTGAAATTACATTGATTTTTTTAAAAACTCTGATATTAAAAAGCAGGTGTTATTAACCTTAAGTTATAAATTATAAAAGTTAATGAATAAATACTTATTTTAAAAATAATCAATACTTATTTACCTCATTGGAACGACCCAATTACTAATGACAAGAAAATCCAGGTCCGGAATACCAAAAAAATATAAAGTAATTGTGACCTTAAACCAACACCCTGTATATTGAAATTTTGAAAATTTGTTTGCGCATTTTAAAAGTGCATAGAAAATTGTGATTAATGGTTCATTTTAATTTTTCCGCCGTTGATTTAATTACATCAATTTTGAAATTATATTGAAATTTAAAATAACTCTGAGATTAAAAACCAGGTATGTATTATTAACTTTTAACAAAATTTAATGTTAATGAATCAATACTTATTTTAAAAATACTCAATACTTATTTACTACGCTGGCTTCATGGATTCTCTGGATTTGTAGCTGTATGCACATCATTAAAAATTAGAATTGCGAGAATTGGGATATTTTAATGATTTAGTAAAGAATTAAAAAAACAGCTATATCTAATGAAAAAAAATTCGTTTAAACAATTCAACAATTTAACATAAATTAAAAGTATTTGAACTATAACAGTTGCTCAAAATGTCCGCCATTTTGTTTGATGCATTTCCTTGCTCGTTTTAAAAGATTTCGAATCGATTTTCTAATTACATTGGGATTGTTCTTCATTTTTCTGGCAGCTTATTGTGGCCTTGACAGAATTAATCAATATGATTTCAAAATTGCCGTAATTAAATTATCTGCGCAAAAATTTGACATGCACCTTTTAACGCAGTTTTTGTGCTCTCTTAAAATGCGCAGACAAATTTTCAAAATTTTTATACACAGGGTGTTATTTCAAGGTCACAATTACTTTATAGTTTTTTGTTAATCCGGATCTGGATTTTTCTTGTCATTAGTAATTGGGTCGTTCCAATGTGGTAAATAAGTATTGGTTATTTTTAAAATGAGAATTTATTCATTATCTTTAATCATTTAGAACTAAAAGTTAATAACATTTGCTTTTTAATGTCAAGTTCTTAAAAAATCCAACATAATTTCATAATTAAAGTCATAAAATTGTCTGGCCGAAAAATTGAAGCGAAACATTTTTTTTTATTAACATCCAATGTTTATTGCAATCTGTCTCATTACAAACAATAAGCAATACATACAATTATTGAAAAATAACATAGATGGAAGCCGCCCAGTGGCGAGCACCCAGTAAGACATATAAGATTATAATTTTAAAATAAGACAACAATTACTTGCAACATAATACATAGATAAAATTTTGTATAGTGGACAGTTCAGACAACAAATATGATTATTAAAAGTCTAAGAAACATGAATAAAAGTACGAAAGAAGTTTAAACTTCAAGGCGAAACACTAAACTTACTTTTTTGTGCTCTTTTCAAATAGGTATGCAAACAGATTTTCAAAATTTGAATATACAGGGTGTTGTTTTAAGGTCACAATTTTACTTTATAATTTTTTGTTAATCCGGACCTGGATTTTTCTTATGGTTAGTATGTCAGTCATTTGGGTTTTGAATGAGACATATGTGTACCAAATATCAAAAAACATACAGGGTGGTTCTAAAGTTATGGCTTAGGAAAGAAATGGGCAAAATCGATAAAACACCCTGTAACTCGGTTATAAAAGTCGGTAGGGCAAAAAATGTAGTATTTTTAGAACCGGCTCGGTGACCTCTATTCACCATTAAAATATTTCCGTTTCCCAATGAAACACCCCGTACAAGTTTCTTGCCTACTCTGCCATATTTGACACGTGCTTTTTTAACAGATAGATGACTACTTTTGTTATATTATGAACAGAATCGCAGAAGTCAGTCAGAGGTACGGACTTTCACTAAACACTAAGAAAACAAAATGTATGATGATCTTTAAGAAGGAACAGCAATTTGGACGAATAAGTGTAAACGGTCAACAAATAGAAAGAGTAAAAACAAACACCTACCTTAGTACGAACGTCAATGGAAATTGGGACCATTCCATAGAAATCAAATGTAGGATAGAGAAAGCAACATCTGCATTTCAAAAAATGCCTAAGTTATTCAAATACCATGATTTTTGTCGATACCCATAAAAATCAGGTTACTACGATATTATTATATCTTTCCTATACTGTTGTACGGAGTTGAGTCCTGGATTCTCACAGACACCACCTGCAAGGAAATTGAGGCTTTCGTAATGTGACCTTATCGTCGAAACCTGAAGATATCTTATAACGACCACGTTACTAATCAGGGAGAATGCAAAAAGAAAAGGAGCTTTTAACTACAATGAAAACAGCCAAAATAGAATACCTCGGTCATATCATGAGAAAAAGCGAGAAATATGGACTGCTGCAACTAGGCTTGCAGGCAAAAGTAGAAGGAAAACGCAGACCAGGAAAGCGAAGGATTTCCTTGCTGAAAAATCTACGTACGTACATGGTTCAACATATCAACCACAAATCTCTTCACAGCAGCAGTGTGCAAAGTACAGATTGCCATGATGGTCGCCAACATCCGAAGCGGATGTTTACAAAAAAAAAAGAATATATTATGGTCCTATGAAGGTCGAAGCAGACGGACAGCGGAAAACATGCCAGGAAGTGGGGAAAAGGGGGATCAAATCCGGAGAGATAATAAAAAATCGCTCCAGAGTTAAAAATGGTAACAGAAGCAATAAAACCTATATTGAAATTGTTGAAATATAATTTCAACAATCCGTTTATTATCGTTTTTCCAGAAAGAGACGAATAAAACGAATATTACAATGACAGATCAATGCTGCTATCCTGACGTATTAAACCAGTGAAAAAGTACCCAGGAAGGAAACCAAGACAAAGCTTTAGTGCAAAAACAGACGAACCACTCTGCAGTGCTACCCTGTGGATCCACAAAGTAGCTTCCGATGATTAGCCGTAAATTCTTATGTAAATTAAACGTGCCATTCCACACGAGTAGGGATGGACTCGAGCCGAGCCGAGCCGAGCTTTTGAAAAGCTTGTGCTCGGCTCGAAATTTCGAGCCGAGCTCGAGATAGAAGCTCGGCTTGAACTTCGAGCTTGCAGGTTGAGCTCGTGGCTCGTGCCGGTTCGGCTCGAATAGTTCGAGCCGAGCCGAGCCGAGCTCAAAAACATAATAATGAATGTAAAATATAACATTCGTAGTAATTTTTTTTACTTATAATAGTCAAATATAAGAAATAATAAGAAATTCACTAAATGCTTTTCACATAATAGCTACATACTCTGTCATAGTAACGTTAGGAGACAAGAAGAGTGAGATATTTTTTTTTCTTAGATTAATGAACAAATAGGAGAAATTAAAAATGTTTATTTCACAGTTTGTTTTAATTTCTGTTTAAAAAACTATGATAATGTATGATTTTAGTGTTCGTCCTGAAATAATGTCAGTCTTTTTAAAATAACCCGATTTAAAGGAAGCCAAGAAAATAGTTTTATCGCTGAGAAACTATATAGGTAGATACATTACGATAGTTTAATATAAATTTCAAATAAGATGGCATATTTGTATTAAGTATTATGACAAGATAGTGGATGAATTGTTTGATAACACCCGGATTTCGTATAGTGTAGTGATAATAAATAATACAAATAACAATAAAAAGTAAAGTCTAATACGACCAGACTAATCCATAAATAATCGGAGTAGGAAAAAGCAGCATATTTTATGAAAACATTTTTTTAAATATCAATATTCATATGTACATACAGTGTGGCCAAGCCAAATGGAATAAATTTATTATTTCGTGAATAAGCGCTTTTGGAAAAAAATTCCGAAACAGGTCGGTTTTTATTTTTAAATTACAATTTTTTGGCATATACTCGTATATGATAGTAGCTCATTTGAACGGTTATGAAATTCTCTATTCAGTAATATAAATATTAACATAATATACAGGGTGTCCAATTTTTTTTTAATTAAATTAATTGACACAAAAATGAGAATGTATATGTAATTTATTTAATTCAAAATACATTTTGCTACTGTCAGTAAACAGAAAGAATGTTCATTTGACAAATAAACATAGCTTTTCACTTAAATTCAATGTTCAAGATGCCACTCACCTGCCTCTTGGTAGTTTGAACATTTAATTTAAGCGAAAAGCTGTGTTTATTTGTCAAATAAACATTTTTTATGTTTTCTGACAGCAGTAAAATGTATTGTGAATTAAATAAATTACATACATTCTTCTTTTTGTGTTAATTAATTTAATTCGAATTTTTTTATGGACACACTGTATACATAATTATGTTAATATTGATATTACTGAATAGAGAATTTAATAACCTTTCAAATGAGCTAGCACATGACCCCTATTCCCATTTAAAAAAATAATCGATTACGTCATCACGCCCAGATGGATGACGTCATTAGTATGATATATGTAGGTATTATATATGCCAAAAAATCGTAATTTAAAAATAAAAATCGACCTGTTTTGAGATCTTTTTCCAAAATCGCGCATTCACGAAATAATGAATTTATTCCATTTGGCTTTGCCACACTGTATAATACTATTGGTAATATTGTAATGTAGTACCTACCACCTAAAAGGCCTGCATAAATAAATAAAAAATATAAATAAAAAGTATCAAGTATTTTATTGTCTTATATTACTAGATTCGCATAAAATAAATCTTTCACTAAACTTAATACAGATGAGTTGTAATTCTTTTTTTTTAATTTAAGTAACTAAAAAACCTGTGTCACCTGAAAAATATTTTTGTACACTTACAGTCAATTGTAAATAGGTACATAGTATCTCCATTAACATTTTATATCGGAGATACTATTTAAAAAAAAAGTTACATTGTTAATAAAAATCATTTACAAGAGGAAAGGAGGAAAGTGTAGGTATATATTTAAAAATAACATTATAACTCTATTCTTACCAAATTATACATATACGACTCTACTTCAACAATAAATAAAATTAAACCTAGAACTAATTTAAACGATTAAAATTAAAAAAAAAATTGTTTTACACATTTTTCAAAATTGGGTTTTCTACCCAAGAGTTTAGACATAAGAGGCACTTAGCCGATTCATTAGTCAATCTATTGCGTTGTTTTCGAATAATTAAGCCAGCTTTTGAAAACAATCGCTCAGATGGTACGGACGTAGCAGGAATACTTAGTAAGTCTCTGGCCATTTCAGCAAGAACAGGAAATCTTCCTTTATTTACCTGCCACCACTTTAAAATATCTTCGTTGCCAGTACTTTGCGGGAGTGCTATGTAGTCATAGAATTCAGTACTTAAGTCTTTTGGTTTTGTTATGACCTTTGATTGATAATAGCTTTCGAAATTGATTTCAAGCTCATCTTGTACTTCCATGACCACCGACGATTCAGATGTACTTTGCGTTATATTTTCTACAGCTTGCTGATTTCCTTCATACTTTTTTAACAGTTTTTTAAACACTGAATACGATTCGTTCTTTAAGTCCCTTCCCCAAAGTGAGTTATCAAATGCTTCAAGTTTATGTCTTGGGTCTAAAATAAGTACTGCACAGTAAATCCAATTTGTTTGTCTGTAATGTTTTAAAATTTTATCTCTGGCCTTTTGAAATGCAGTTAAAAGTTGTTCATCTACACAGGAACGATTCGGTTTATCGTCAAGCAACTTTGATTGTAATTCGATTTTGTCTAACAGTATATTTAAACTGACTATCACTGATGGAAGCGTTGCGTATTTGTCTCCTCCAAGGTTTTCGCTTACTATTTTAAACATCTTTAAAAATTTACAGACGGAAGCTAACATCTGCCATTCGTTTTGGTGTAGTCGAAAATTGTTTAAGTTATTGACACTGTCGCTTGCACATAGACAGTCGATCCCCTTTTTTAACTTTAATGCGACATCCAACATATCATGAGTGGAGTTCCATCTTGTTGGAACATCCAGAATAGGTGAAATCTGTGTAGATGCCCCAGCAGTTTGGCACGCACTTTTAAAACGGATCCGTAATTTTTCAGATTTTTTTATTTTCTTAAATATATACCGAATTTTATCCAAACAGTTGGTTGGTGTTTGAATATCTTCATCTAGAACATCGTTGTGTTCGAACTCAACCTCTTCATCTACGTTACTGCTTTCTTCATCTTCAGCCTCCCCTCCTACGTCTTCTTCTATTTTCAGAGATTTTAAGCAATCTTGAACAGCCAAGTTCAGAATATGTGCTACACATTTAAAATGTTGATTAACGTCATCAAAAGAAGGAATAAGCTTTTTTAACTCCTGCATGAACGTTGTATTTGCTGCAGTGTTGTCAACAGTTATGCCTTGAATTTTCGATGTGATGCCATAGCTCTGCAAAGATTCATAAAACAACTTGGCAATATCTCTCCCAGTATGAAGCCCATGTGAAGGTGAGAAATCGATAACTACAGACTGGAGTTGCCAATGGTCATCAATAAAGTGGGCGGTGATCCCATAATAAGATTTTCCATTAATTGCCGTCCAGCCATCAATGGTAAAAGATATTCTTGATGTGTTTTGTTGTAGTATATGCATAACTTTTTTTTGATCCTGTTCAAAACGGGACACAACCATTCTCTTTAAAGCTTTTCGTCCAGGCAGGTTTATTCCAGGTTTGATTTGATCGAAGAAGTTCCTTGTTGCTTCGTCGTCAAAAAACGAAAAAGGTAGGTATTTAGTGGCCACCCAATCAACGATAAAGTTTTCATCTTTAGGTTCATTCACGGATTTCTGCAATAAACATAAACGAGTGTAAATTACTTGATATTTGAATGTAAATTTGAATTATTTTTAAAATAAAGCTATTATTTTATTGTATTTATTTTGCTATTTATTATTTCCCAGCCAACATGAATTCACACTAAATTACCAGAGCCCGCTAATAGTTAAAATATGATTGGAGGTCGTTGGGTAGGTACAATGAACTGCACCCTAAAGGGATTACCGAATTGGGCGCTGAATTTTTTGAACTTTTTTTTTGGTTTTTCCATAAATAAACAAATTAAATTGACCTAGTCTTTTAGAAAATTATGAAATATAAAATACCTTAATTATAACTTTTATTTGTTCTTTAAGTCAATATCATTTACATTGTTAAAAAACTAAATCATTGAGAAAAGTAGTAATAGATAATGAGAAATTATCTAATTGTTTAGAATTATTATAGCAGCCCAGCGGGTAAACAAAATTATTTTTACCAACTTTACGGCAATTGAACCAACAAGAATATTAGCAAGAATAAGGAGACAATGGTTGTTAAGTGTTAAATGTTCTTTACGTGTTTTATATTTTAATTTTTGGTTCCTTTCAGACTTTTGTAAGCTTTGGTTTCAAACAACACAAAAATAGAAGTAATTAAAAACTAAATTATGGACGAAAACGGCAAGAATTACTTGTCGCAGACGGAAAAGTTTTATAAAAGTAAAATGAAAGTGATAAAACATGGTAAAAAACATAAAAGGGAGTTTGGGTGTGGTACCAATTATTAAAGATAAAATGAGATAAGTTTAAGGTGGTTATGGCGCGTACAATGCGCAAAGGTACCATTTCATCCAAAAAGCGAAAATGTGTGTCGCACCTGGAGCTAGTAAGAGAGGAAGAAGAAGCCGTTATGGTAAAGTTAGGAATGACTTGGCGGTAAAGAATATTTATTCTTACCTATATACCTATATACAACAGAAGTGTTTACTTCATTCTACGTTGTCTTAACAAAGGTATACAGAAAACTACAGGGTTTACCCTTTTAAAGTTTTAAAGTAATATTTATTCTGATGTGGCTCAAGACAAAAAAGGCAAATATGTATAATGATGATGATGTAATAGAAGAGAATATATTAGGCTATTGATTATGTTCAAAATAAGATGGCTAAAAGGAACTACAACATTCACGGGGTTTTATTGTTTCTTGTTTCATATGGTCAATGGACCTCTAAATATGAAAAAACCGCGGAGTGCTTCCATTTACAGGGGTGCGTTTTTGAGAAAGGGGTGAATTAACCCCTATGAACTAAGGTGCATAGTATGAGTTCTATGCCCTTTTAGTACATACATTTCTACAGCAAAATTGTTCGAAATTAAATTTACTATTGAATTATCACCTTTTAAAGTTTAAAAGTGTTTTTTACAAAAATGTATTAAAAAAATGCAAATTCATCCTTCCTCTTTAAAATGACGTTTGGCAGAGGTCATCGCTTATAACTCGACAACAACTAATTTTAGACAAATATCACAAGAGACCTTTTTTGCTCAGAATTATCCAAAGAATCTAAAAAGACCTTAATACTATCAATTTCTTTACAGGGCTTCTCATAAAGCCCTTATTTTACCATAATTTGTTAATAACAATTAAACGGACCATATTTGGGCTTCCAGACCACTTCCATTGGATTCAGCGGCCCAAAAAACTTATAATACCACCATTAAATCACGGGGAGCTCGAACTTTCCCACGGGACCCCTTCTGTTGCGACTAGACAATGGATCTCGGATTTGCATTTTAGATTAAGTAGATATCAATTTTCATTATAATTAATGCAATTGTTAGTACTGAAAACTAACAGCTTAAAATTTTATAATTTTACTCAGTTTGCCAACATTGCTTAACGTTAAGCAATTATTTAATGCCAAATATTTATCAGATTATTACATCGACCAAAATTTTATTAAGAAAATTCCCAAAAAAACTGGTTATGAACAAAAAATTTTATTACACTTTTTTTCCAACAATAATAAATAAAAACTGAAACATCATGCAAAAAAATAATAAAATATTATTTTTGAATATTTGCATTGTTTTGGCATATCGAAAACTTTGGCGTTAATACTTTGAATATTGACATTACAATAGTAAAATGTGTTCTTACCTTAATTGTTAAGAAATTATGAAGTGGTCCAGCTTTGCTAGTTCCAGGTTGAGACAGCTTTGGAAAAATAGTACCATATTCCTTTGGATGTTTACTTAATAAGTGCCTTTTTAAAGTAGTTGTAACGGAAAGTTTTACTTTAAACTCACTTTTAATTTTTCGTTTGTTACATAATTTGCATGTCGCTAATTTGTTTATTTTGTCAATAATTTTAAACTCAAAAAAGCATGTAAACTTGCTCCGAAATGTCGAAGTTTCGTCAAGAGTATAATCGCCGCTAACGCTTTCAGTCGACTTTGACACTTCACTATTTTCACTTGGACTTGGAGAAGGAAGATTTGTGTCCATAAAACTATCATCACTATCGTAATTAAACATTTTAAAAACGCGAAAAATTTGGAATTAGGTTCCTAAACAGAAATGGACGAACAGCAACTTCAACTTCTTTCTCAAGACTGAAAAGATTGTAATAACTATTAGATTTCTTTCCTACTACCCGTAAAATACAAACGTGCTAGTTTTCTTAAAATCGGAATTATTTTCTTAATACCTACAGATTTAGCAAAGTTTATACTGAGAAATAAGTTACAATAAAACATTCAACTGTACAGATTAACAGTAAATTTCTATTGTTAAATTCATATCATTATGTCCAAAACCATTCAAGTATGGAGGTACGAGGTACCTTTCCTTTAATAAAATTATTATAGAGATTCAAATTTTTGGTTAGATTATATTACCCCATGAACCTATTTTTTTGTTATGGTAAAATGTAAATATTCGCATTCCTAGAAGTTAGTCTTTTTGATAAACAAATTCTTAAGAAGGTTACAAGAGGCAGTTTAAGTTTATGGAGGATTATAAAATTGGGATTCTACCTACATTAAAATTTTTACCTCTTCCGAGTAACTATAGTAAAAATGAGAAGTACATAACTGCATTTTATAAATCCTATTCAAATATTTAGTGACGATATTAGGGATAATCGAAATGCAAGAATATTATTTAAAAAGGAATTTATACAGAGTGTCCGTAAAATATGTAATAAATTAGATACTTCCTTAATCCTTTTTAAAAATATCTGGAATTCGTGGAGTTTTAATTTTAATGTTCTACCTTCTACCATAAAATTTGATTATACAGGGTGATATACATTAAGCTGATATGTATGAGGTAAATGTACACTCTGTACCTACGTTGTGACATTTTTAGATCGATAAAAATGAGCTGATGTTAAAAAGGATTGATACTTGGGGTCTAACGGACAGAATTTCAAAGATATGCGCTATGAAAATAAATTTTATTGATTTCAAATTATTAATCTAAGAATTTGAAAGTAATCCAGTAATTGATACATGACTTTATCTTAAATTTTCACACTCCCACGTCTTCCAATCCACCTGTTCGGAAAAATTTCGTCTACGTACCTTGGAACATCTACAGCATAATGCGGAGGCGCAATATCCTGTTGAAACCATACACTTTCATCAAAACCTCCAGGATTAATTCTACTGGGAAATAAATAAATTAAAGTAGGTGCGAGATACCCCGTTAAAGACTGATGTTATGCGACTCGTTTCAATTACCTTTGAAAAGTAGGGTCCAATAATTGTTAGCCCACATATTTACCTTTTGCAGGTATTGTGTATGAAGCTGTTATATTTACAAAAAATCCGATGGCGTCATCACCTTTATGTGTATCACTCTGTGTAATTAAATTTGGTTGTAAAATGTAGATCATTAAAATTAAAAATCGACGTGTTTTAGATTTTTTTCAAAAGACTTTTAGTTTAGGAAATATCCCATTTATTTAATACATTACGGACACACTGTATATCAGTGTGTATCAGTGGTATCAAAAATAAATAGAAAAAATATTAGAGTATTAGCTAAAATATTGACAAGCTCGTTAAGGAAAGCTCGGCTCGTTTCCAATTCAGCTCGGCTCGGCTCGAAAAAAATTTGGCTTGGCTCGAAGCTCGGCTCGCAAGAAACAAACAGGCTTGAGCTCGAAGCTCGGCTCGTCAAACGAGCCGAGCCTCGAGCCGAGCCGAGCTAAGCTCGAGCTTGTGTCCATCCCTACACACGAGCGGCAGTGGCAAGCCACTGTCTCCAGCCACTGTCTCCGATCCTCCCACTGTGACGTCCATTCCAAAATCATTCGGGCTACAAAATGGCCTGTTTCAGCCTTCACCCACTTTGTGGATCCACAGAGTAGCCCTGCAGAGTGGTTCGGTTGTTTTAAACTTTAGTGAAAGCCTAGGTACGCATTCTATTATCTTTCAAGTGGAAATTTGGCCACTAATTGTCGAATGAACTAATAAAGAGAAACTGCAGGGGTAAATCTATAAGAATTATATTTGATAGTCAGGCGGCATTAAAGGCACCGGAATCGAATCGGATTGACTCCAGTTAATTTGGAGCTGTCTTCAGAATCTGATTCAGATCAGAAAAAGTAACAAACTAAGTTTACTCTGGGTGTCTTGCCATACTGGTATTGAAGGGAACACAAAAGCTGACATACCTTCTATGGGAGGGTAAAAGAAACATTCATAGCCCCAGAACCTATCGTTAGCATAGCAAGAAGCACCGACAAAAGAACAATGTAGGACTGGATGGAACGGGTGAAACACTGGTACAAAAATGGGCCTCAAACAATCGACGGCATACATGAACCTTCGAAGACGAGGTCCAAAGATCTACTAGAATGAATAGGAATGATCGGATAAGTATCGCAGGTCTCCTAACAGTATACTGTTGCCACAAGGGAAACATGAACAAAATCGAACTGACAGAAAGTGAGAATTGCAGATTCTGTCAATCTGATGATGAGACGGCGGAACAAGTTCTGTGTAACTATCGAGGGTTGGATAGTATAAGGCTTAATACATTTGAGTATTATCAACTCGAGCACTACAACTTTATAGAAGTGTCACGTAAGGCCATAATCGACTTTGTTAAAAAGGCTGGTCTAAAGGAGCAACTTTAACCTAGCTAGAGATAAGCCACAATAGACCTCTTAGGTCCAGTTAAAGGGTGGTTAAGCGCCAACTCATATTGAGTGTAACCTAAACTAATTATTATATGGTCTTTAGTATGATAACTGTTCCAAATTGATATTAGATAAAAACTGATTAAGATGTCATTTTATCTAATTCCTCTTGTAGAGTCAATTTTGTATATCTTTGTCTTCCATTAATTGTTGTTTTTTAGTCATGTTTAATTATTAACAACGTTTAATTTTACTTTCAATTTAGTAAAATATTAATTATATCTTTGAACAACTCATTATTTATTTGTTGTCTCAACTAACTCAATTGCTTTGACAAAGTAGCTCAAAACCGCCAAATGAACGATCGGCTCAATTACTTATTTTTTTCATCAATTTTGGTCGATTTTGGTTTTATAATAACGCAAATGAACTTGGCAAACATAAACACGAAATTTAACTAATTCTAGAAAATTATATATTACATTGTAAGTGGTGTAAATTCATTATTACTAAAATCGTCTACTTTACATAAAAAATGCAACACGAAGATTTATATTTCTAAATAAACGTGTTCTCATACTACATAGTATTTTGTTTTTTTTGTGAAGAGATATCTACAGTGATCTACAAGTGATAAATCTTTTTTATGATAAAGCTGTGTTTCCCCTGAAAACGGTTATGTTAATCATTAAAACTGAATTGTTAGTATTTTTATACCGAAAATTCACACCGAGACAGGAGTACCTACCTATCGTAAAAATTATAGGAAAAATTAAAGAAAGAGTTCACTGCTTGTATTTATTACTCTATTTTAGTTGAGGGTCATCAGTCATCATTTTGAGTTCTATGCTTTATAGTTTAATTTTTTTGTGGTTAATAAATAATATTTATTACGACAAATAAAATGTTTGACAGCAGGTCTGGTATCATCATAATCATCATCATCACGTAGCGCTACAACCCTGGGTGGGTCCTGGCTGACTGTACAACTTTCTTCCAATTTGTTCGGTCTTCCATCAACCTAGGGTCAAATGGGATGTTCATTTTTCGGAGATCTGCTTGGATGTTATCTCTCCATCTCATTCTGGGACGAAGTGGTCTTTTGCCTGTAGGAATCTCCTCCCATACCAGTTTTACAAGTCTTTCGTTATGAAATCTGTGCACGTGGCCTGCGCATCTTAGTCGCTGTGATTTAATTTCTAGGTCTGGTATACAGAACTTAAAACTTTAAACTTTTGTTGCAATCGTCTCTATGGTCCGGTAAATTTTTTGGCTCGATCGTGATGAAGGTATCAATCGTCGTTCGACAAAATTGGACTACGAGAGGGAATCGTTTTATAACTTTAAAATGTTTGCACCCCTGAATCATGATTTACAATGTATAAAATTTGTAAATGATCATATGTGATTTACAATGCTTACACATTTTAAATCATGATTCAGGAGTGCCCTTTGTAACAGTTAACGTGCCTCGGTTTGTTTATTTTTACTGCAGCTTGAGTGTGAATGTAGAGTAAGAATTCCTAATCAGAGCACAAACCAAAACTATTCAGTAATAGTGAAGAAAAAAATCAAATGAATGATTAATTAATTAATTAATGATAATTAAATTAAGAGTTTGATGTGCTTTAAGGCCGACTCATTAAGAAACATCCATGAAGAGTAATCGTTCTAGTAATGACAATATTCAATGTAACATTAGGATCCTTCCTGAACCAGTAGAAAGTTGACCAGCTTACCATTATCTGGAAGTCTGGAAAATCTCGTAACAAAAAAAACTTCATGCAGATCCATTTTCCTGCTACCTTTTCTTGGAAAGCTCTTATAACTGCTTCTGACCTAATCTAATAGTATAATAGAAGAAAACTATCTGATGCTTAATTAAAAATTGGGTTTCAGAAAAAAGCATGTCACCATCGAGCAGACATTTTATACAGGGTGTTTCTAAATAAGTATGAACAATTTTAAGGGGTAATTCTATATGAAAAACTAATGCCAGTTTTCTTAATAAACATATGTCTGAAAATACTTCTTTTCTGAGGTACGGGGTGTTGAAATTTTTCTTTCAAACTGCCAATTTATTTATTTCCCTAAAACCGGTGGAACTATGAAAATAAAATTTGGTGGGTTTCAAGAGGTAGTTACTAGGCCCTTTTTGACATATAAATAAGAATTTTGTATTCATCATTGGCGCGCATTCGGGTAATGGTCTCAATTTTTTTAAGAAAAAAATAGTACGCCACTGAGATAATTCAAATTAAATATTATTTTTGAATTTCTCTCCTAATTTATGATAAAAACCCTCTCTTGTCTTATTTTCATATGGTGCACCGTTTTTATGTAAAAAAAAATAAACATCTTAACGCGTATTTTTCATTTCAATGCATTATCAAGATCTATCTAATACAATAATACTAAACTAGAAAAATAATAGCAAATAACACTAATAATATTTAAACCAGGCTCAAAGCTACAACAAATGTTCAAAATGACCTCTTTCAGAGGTGACAGAAGAATTTTATATTCATCATTGGCGCGCCTACAGGTAATGATCTGAATTATTTGAATGAAAATAATAGTACGCCACTAAGATACTTCACATTAAAAATTATTAATTATTTTTGAATTCCTCGTTTAATTTAAGACAAAAAATCTTTCTTGTCTTTTTTTCACATGAGGCGTCGTTTTTATACAAACAAATAACACATCAAAAATCACTCCAAAAAACCACTATGCTGGAATTCTACATTAAAAAAATTTGTTTTACTGCAGAGGTATGGATAGATAACAATAAAAATCAAATTGATAAAAGCAGTAATACTACATACTACTGTTACGGTACTATTAAAAGCATCAGTAATAATATATATCACGTATCACGAGGATACGCAACAATGATACGGTACTCGGATATACAAAAACTATACACATCTTAAATATATAACCAAATATAAAAACATAACTATTGGTCTAATTTAGACACAATTTCCATTTTATCCCAAGTAGGGTAAAGGCACCAGTTGTTGGCCATGTGCTAGTTATTGGCCTACTAATATGTTTTAATTATAATTAGGAAAATGTTGGTATTTTGTTAATTCTAACCACTTTTTTAAGTTTGGCAACATGTCTCCTAGAGTATGAAATATCTAGTTTCAAGGTAACCATTACATTTTAGTCAGTATTCGATGTTGAACGAGACACTGTTCTGTGCCGCTAGTTTACAACCGAAATTTTGTTATTTACCTAGAGAAACTTGTGTTGGTCGGTAAGTACTATATACTGCAATTCACTTTCTACTTTATGTTTTATGTTTTTGTGAGAATATAGTGTATGTCCTGCTCCAAACTGCATAACGAATATAACGTTATTTATTCAAATAACGTAAATTTTAAGGTGGCCAACTACTAATGCATGAAATTATCAATGTATCAGTTATTGGCCTAGATGGCCAATAACTGAAACATCAGATTTTGTAAGAATCTAGTGATTGACATATTGTTAATAACTAGTGTTTTATGTGTGGCCAATAACTAGTTATTTTAAATTGTTTTAGAAAATATGCCAAAACGATCTAAAACTGAAAACAATTATAAAAAAAAGTATTCCGAAGACGATGTTAAAAAAGCGTTAGAGTTAATTAAAAATGGTATGAGTGAGCGAGAAGCCTCAAGAATTTTTAATATTCCCAGAGCCACCATAAGTTACCGGAAAAGTGAAGAATTTCATAACAAGGTAACGCATGGACCAGATCCATTTCTTTCGAAGGATGAAGAGGAACAACTGAAACGCTGGATTTTTCATTGTCAAAATAGAGGATTTGCTGTTCGTGTTGACGACATTAAGGACTCCGTTAAATCATTTTTAGAGAGTTACCCTAGAGTTAATCCATTTGTTGAAAATAGACCAGGTAGAACATGGCTATCAGCATTTCTAAAGCGCAATCCCAACATTTCGCTAAGGACTTCAGGAGGAGTGACATCAGCAAGTTCAAACATTAACCAAAGAGATATTACCAAATGGTTTGACAACATAAAATCGTATCTAGATAAAAAAGGAATTTTAGACGTTCTTCAAGACCCAACAAGAATCTATAATGGTGACGAGACATGTTTTTAATTATGTCCCAAAATTAAAAAGGTTTTGGCTATGAAGGGTTCCAGAAACGTCTATGAAATTGAACATAACCCAAAGGTTAACTTAACAGTTATGTTCACATTTTCTGCAATAGGCAATAGTTTACCTCCTATAATAATTTATCCCTATAAAAGATTGCCAAATGATATATTAAGTGCTGTGCCGAATTCGTGGGGTATTGGTTTAACAGAAAATGGTTGGATGGACAACAAAAACTTTTATGAATATAAAACCCATTCATTATTTTATGAATATATTGGAAATATATTTAACCCTTATTTAGATCGAAATAATATTACACGTCCGGTGATACTTTTTGTTGATGGGCATAAAACCCATTTAACT
Organism: Diabrotica virgifera virgifera; assembly: GCF_917563875.1. Lineage (NCBI taxonomy): Eukaryota > Metazoa > Arthropoda > Insecta > Coleoptera > Chrysomelidae > Diabrotica > Diabrotica virgifera. The sequence continues at coordinate 94,003,909 of NC_065452.1, forward strand.
GTACAGACAAGTCAACTTTGTACAGATTTGAAAATTATTTTAGTAGCTTTATATCCTAATGCCACGAGATTAATGCAACCAGCGGATGTGGCTGCCTTTAAGCATCTAAAAACTTTTTGGAACAAAGCTGTGCTTCAGTTTAGGAGAGACAACCCCCAAAAAGTGTTAACGAAAGTACAGTTTGCCTCTGTTTTAAAATCTGCTATAGATAGGTTAAATCCAGATGTTATCAGAAGTGGGTTTAGGGCATGCGGTATATTTCCTAGGAATTCTTCTGCTCTTGACTATTCAAAATGTCTTGGGAAAGAATTTGAAACTGAAGATAATCTGGATGAGCACAATGATTTACCAACACTTATTGATCCAAATACAACAATTTCTTATAAACAATTTTGTGAAATAGTTGGCAATGGCAAAATTAAACAGCTATGTCGAAATAATTGTAAAACTCAATCTGATGATTACCAAATATTGAAACAAATCTTTTCAGCATTTACAGAAAAATCCTCGGTAGAAATATCTACAAAGGACGAACAAGAAAAAATTTTAGACGAAGAAGTAAAATTTTTAGACATACATAATAATAGATGATACTGAAATTGTAAACATTCCTGAAATGGAGAACGAAACCTTGATAGTACCCGAGAATGAAATTTTCAACATGCAAGGAATAGAAGAATATACAAATCAAGCCGAATCAAGTGTGACGAAAACGGTTAAAGATCGAAAAACCAAAAAACCCGAGAAATCACTAAACATTTCTGAAAATATATCTGTAAATGCTACAAGTAAATCTATTACGACTTACTTAATATGGCCAGATACTCTAGCACGAAAAGGAAAAAAGCAAACTCAAAAGCTTCCATTTGTTCTAACTTCATCAGATAGAAGAAAAACAGAAAAAGAAATAATGGAAAAAAAATTAGAAGAGGAGCGTAAAAAGGAACAGAGGAAACTTGAGAGAAAGGAAAAACTAAGTATTAAAGAAAATCAAAAGAAAATAAAAAGCTCTAATAATAAAAAACCCAAAAAATTAGCTAAAACTTTTAATAAGTCTGAAGAGAAAAGTAGACAACCCATAGAAATGACCTCAACAAAATTAAAAAAGGGTGTAAAAGTTCACTTTCCTATTGAAAAATATCCAGAAAAGACAAAACAAGCATTGAAAGTGTTTTCTCCTCTAAACCAGGAAAGTAGAAGTAACAATACTGCGGTTTTTGAGCCACCACTACCTGAATTTGTCAAAGTTCCTACACCAGAATTTCATTCTCACACAAAATCATCAAGCTCTGTAAATAACCAAGATAATACTGACATTTTCAAGCATTCACCTACAACAGAAGCGAATTTGAGATTATCTCCGAAAATATTTCTCGCCCACACTAAATCTCCAAGCCCTGAGAAAAAAATTTTACCCACACGGAAATTATTTGATGATAATACAAATCAGTCCTCAACAAAAATTACAATTTTGTCTGATAATTTATTATCAAATATTCCTTCACACTTCGAAAATCGAAACTTGGTATCAAACGTTCTTCCGCGTTTTAAAAATACAAACATGGTGTCAAACATTCCATCACATTTTAAAAATAAAAAAGTCTCTAAAGGTGTGTGTTATCTATGTGTACTAAATATTACAGAGTGTAAGGAAGGCATTAGATGCCAAATGTGTCTTAGAACATATCATGTAACTTGCATAACAAGATTCTATGGCGACACAAATCAAGTGTATGTTTGCGAATCTTGTCAGAATAAAAAATAAAAGTTTACTTTGACATATCGTTTTTTTTTGTGTCCACACTCATCACAAAATCCTTGCTTACCCAAACACCTACCTATCTACTTATTTTAACTTAAGAATTATTTGGTAACATATCACTTTAAAAAATGATGGCCAATCACTAACACATATGGTGTCAATAACTAGATCAGGGTGGCCAATAACTAGTTCATTTGCACGTTTATAAAAGAACATATATAAAATATTTTCAGACATGAAAGATTAACATAATAAAATTTTGCAATATGTAGAAATAATAATAAAATTCCATGATGTTAAAAATAGTTATAATAGGCCACAGTGACAAAACATTTCATAGATACATCGACGTGCTCTCCTTAAGAGGCCAATAACTGGTGCTTTTACCCTATCTAATTATTTTTAAACAAATTAGGTTAGAAACAAAACAGTATTATATTTGAGACTGCACTGTTATAACTAAACAGAAATAATATTTAGCAAGTGCTTTATTATGTTATACTGTTAAATATTGAAATTTGTTTCTACTTACACTGTATCTAGATTGTCCAATTGTCAGAGGCCAAGAAGATGCAGTTGCTGAGAAATGGTTTTTGGACGTCCAACCAACAGCACTTTCAAACGGAACGTCGCCAATATGTCCCTGCAAAAAACATTTTGGAATTAGTGTTTGAAAGCACTCAATTTTAAACATTGCGACCGTTACTTGATAGAATTTCATCTTATCTCAAAATAAAACACTGAAAACTTTTGTTGTTTAAATTTCCACAAAATATATTACAATGTATTATTACTACAGCTGTTTATATTCTAGCTTAAGAAATTAATGATAGCTTAAGGTCTTTGTTTTAAATATGGAAAATTTGAAATTGGTCATTAAAAGAATGATTAGCATCTAGAAGGTGAAGTGCGTACGTAAAATACTTTTTCTCTTTTTCTAGTATTGAAAGCCATTTGTGTTTTGCTATACATTTTTTGAAGGGTGTACCAGTTTGACCGATATAAGTTTTTGGGCAGTAACCACATGTAAGTTTATAAACACCAGTGTGTAGGTGCTTTTTCTTTTGGCCCTTGCTGTTCTTAATATATTTGCTTGTTAATAAGTTGTTGGTTGTTCTGAAAGCTGATGTTATTCCTTTCTTTTTTATGTGTTTGGCTATTTTTGTTAATATCCTGCCTGTATATGCAATCGAGCAGAAGGTACTGAGATTTTTCCTGGCAATGGAAAGACTGTAACGAGCCGGCCCTGTGCTTCTCCGATCCAGCCGTTAAACGAAGACCTTGAAGAATCGAATGTTCATTCGATTCACATCGAAGAGACTGCGCGCCAGAAGACCCAAGCGGGAGATACCGACGCGTACCTGGTCTCTGCGAAAATAGACTGAATTGTTGTTACATTTTATTATTATTGCATTACTATTGTAGTAACTACCTATACTGTTTGTTCATGTTTTGCTAATCACGGAATAAATGTGGTGTGAACCGAAAGTTAGTGCATTTTCACCATAAGTCCTTATCTCCCGCCATTGCTTCATATCCACCGTGTGACCATAATTTATCACTAGAACCCCTTAAGCCCTTCCAAGCTGGCCCCCAACTCGTGGCTGTGATAATTGGACATTTGCGGTGTGCGTATTTTGCGGTCCGGTTTTAAGGACATAACCTCCAAAGTGAGTGCATGGTGCTTCGAAAATCGCAGACTCAAAAGGTAGGATCTTTTCGATTTTCAATACCGATTATCAATCAACCAAAACCGATTGCGATCGTTAATCGATTATAAATTCAACTGGTAGTATTGGTTGCCTCCTTAATAGTTCAACGATATTTTTCGTAGAAAGTTTTACTGATTGCCTATCGTTGCCAGATCGTGGTCTGAAATTAACTAATTTTGGGTTTTCTGATTTCAATTTCAATTCAAAGTAAAAAGTTTTCAACAATTTTAAAATATTCTGTTTTTATTTCACTTTTCTTTGAGAAATTGCATGGTAGTTTTGGCATTTATTCAATAAAATACCTGTATTTTGTATTTGAATTTATACTTTAGGTTTTGAAAGTTATTATTTATTTTTTACAACATGCCACGTAGACGTACTAGTGATGCACAGGTCAGCTCGGTCTCTGAAAATATGATTGCAATGTCAAACGTTCAATTTACTACCTTAATTCAAGAATTGCGAAGTTCGACATTGGGAACTAACGAAGAACTTTTGACCCGACTACGTGAGAGTTCGGCTACTCCTACAATGTCACAAATGACGGGAAATTTCGTAAAGTGCACAGCTCGTTTCGATGTAGAAGCGTTTCTGGATAATATTCTTACGTTCAAGGAATGTACACATGTGAGCGATGACAATGCACTACGTGGATTGTCCATGTTACTTAATGGTACTGCCGCAACTTGGTGGCAGGGGATAAAAGCCTCGACTTTAACCTGGGCCAATGCAGTGCAAGCATTAAAGGATTCTTTCTCCAAAAAGCTACCGCCATATTTAATTTTTCGAGAGATATTCGCGCGCGAACAAAACACAGATGAACAGACCGAATTGTTCGTTTGCAATGTACGAGCATTACTTGCACAGTTACCGTACACTCTGTCAGAAGAAGCTGAATTAGATATGGTGTACGGATTACTGCAACGGAAGATAAGAAAAAGACTTCCGCGTAATAGATTCAAACATTTCAACATTTGCTAAAAGAAACAAGAGATATTGAAGCTTCGTTGTTAGAATCTAAGTTAAGTAGCGATAACGAACAAACGAAGTCACATCCCGTGAGGATGCAAGAACCGAATCAAGTAAAATCTAAGGTTAGACCCAAGTGCACGTTCTGCAAAAATTTCGGCCACCTTTAGGCCGATTGCCGAAAATATGAGAAACAGTCTCTTTCTAGCAATTCCAAAGAAAACAAAGCAAATGTGGCATCCAAACCTTCTTCTACAGATTCACGGGCTCCGACAATTTATTGTTATGGCTGTAATACGCCAGGTTTCATCCGTTCTAACTGTCCTACTTGCAAAAATACCGCACGTGCGTCAACCTCAACACAAAATGTTGCCTCCTTAGAACTTCTTATGGCAGATACAGATTCTAATAATCTGAGACCCCTTCTTCCTAGATCGATCCTAGGCTTACAAGGATGTGCATATGTCGATACCGGTGCTAAATGTAGCATCGCGGGTTGAAGGTTATATAATCATCTAATCGATGTTAATGTTCCTTATAGTATCAAGGATACAACTATGGTCCTTGCGGATGGCGAGTCGCGCATCGTGTGTGCTCATGTATTTGAATGCCCTGTCATTCTGCTGGACAAGGATATTCCAACAACTTTTGTTGCTATTCCGGAACATTCGTCTGCCAAAACCCTTCTTGGTGTAGATTTTATCACCAATGCAAATCTGATTATAAATGTTCCTCAGATGAAGTTTGCCTTCACTTCTTCTCCTCATGTCCAGTACGACTTTGTGAAAGAAGCTGTCTCTTTGACTACTTGTGTGAATTTACTCGAAGTGTATTTGCACGAGGATGAGGGCACACAACTGGGTGATGCGGAACGAAAGCAGTTACAAACAGTTATTGACGAAAATAGGGATGTTTCGAAGAGAAAAATGAGCCCACTCCTTATGCAGAGCATTGTATAAATTTAACAAGCGATACGCCTATAGCTGTGCCATCATACCGGGTGACACCTCAAAAGTCACAGATCTTACGATCCGAAGTTGACTCCCTGCTAGATAGGGGCATAATAGAGGGATGTGATTCCGCCGTATTGGTTGCTAAGAAGGATGCCAGCTCTTATGCCTTAGGAGCATGTCTACTCCAGGGGGAGGGGATAGACGAAAGGCCTGTAGAATATGCCAGTAGACTACTGACCTCTGCTGAAAGAAATTATAGCACCACAGAAAGAGAGGCTCTTGCTATAATTTATGCGGTAAACAAATTCAGAGGGTATATTGAAAATTCACCTGTAATAATCAAAACTGATCATCAACCTTTGCGTTGGCTCATGACATTACGATCTCCAACAGGACGATTGGCAAGATGGGCGCTGGAATTGCAGAGTTATGACCTCAGGATAGAGTACATCCCTGGGAGAACAAATAGTATTGCAGACATGCTATCCCGCACCCCATGCGAGGACCCTAGTGTATGTGATGTATGTACTATAGCTATTGATGTACCAACAGCAGGTAATCAACAACTCCGAGACGAGCAACTTAGGGACCCAGACCTAAAGAAGATCATCGATTGCTTCGAAGCCGATGATTCAGAGATAGTCGATCTGAACAGATTTACTGATCGAGGTTACATCATGAACCAAGGCGTTCTGTATCGCTTCAATCAAGATGCTGATTCTGACGAAGCGCAGCTAGTGCTTCCTCGATCTAATATTAGTACGATTCTAAGGGAATGTCACGACGATCCCTTAGCTGGTCTTATGGTATTGAAAGAACCATACAGAGAATTACTGGTCGTTATTACTGGACCACTATCCGAAAAGATGTAACAAATCACATAAGAAAATGTGTCGAGTGTCAAAAATTCAAACCCAGTAATCTAAAACCAGCAGGACTAGTGCAAACCCCAGTACTAGCCCAACCTTTCGAATGTTTGGCCATGGACTTGGTAGGCCCACTACCTGAAACGGAACGAGGTAAAAACTGGATCTTCGCAGTAGAAGATACCGCTACCAAGTGGATGGAACTGTTCGCGCTAAGAAGTGCAACAGCCGAAAAATGTGCTAAGACACTTATTAATGAAATATTTTTTCGCTACGGTACTCCGAAACGAGTAGTAAGTGATAACGGATCGCAATTCGTAGGTAGAGTCATGCAACAAGTGACTTATTGTTTAGGCATCCATCAGACTCTGACTCCTGTGTATCACCCGTCGTCTAATCCGGAAGAAAGAAAAATAGAGACCTTAAGGTTCAACTTTCTATACTAGTTCAGGATGACCATACTCGCTGGGACGATAAGTTGTCGGTTTTCTATGAACAGTGTCCCGAGTTCGGCTACCGGATATTCACCCGCGTACCTGTGCTTTGCGCGTGAACTCAGAACCCCTATGGACGTACATAAGGACTTGCGTGCCGTGGTAAATTGTGAAACGGTAGTGCCCGAGATAACTCCGTACTTACGACGACATGTTGATGCATTACTACGTGCGAGAGAAACAAACGAACTGGTGAAGGACTCAAGTAAACGATTTGCTGATATGCGTCTCCGCGAGACAGAACATTACGAGAAAGGCGATAAAGTGCTTGTACAGACTCACTTTCTAAGCAAAGCAAACGCCGGTTACACTTCTAAGTTTGCCCCGCGTCGCGACGGCCCGTAGATAATCCTTTCCCAACCTTCTCCTACAGCTTATGAAATTGCATCTCCAGATCAGCCTAATATATCTTTAGGTAAATACCACATTTCAGCACTGCAACGCTTCATCGATGACGATGGTGTTACCAACACCGTCCCCATTCGTCCCATCCGGAGGAGAGGACGCCCGAGTTTGGCAGCAGTTTCTGCCCCAGCGACTGACAATGCTGTAGTTCCAGATACCGTTGAATCTGAATCGCACATATGTGATGTGCAACCCACGAGCGACGAAAATACTAATCCGTTGCCGATTTTGGCATCTTCCGATGCCCTAGAGAGTGCTAGCCAGCACCAACTCATGCCTTCGTCCAGACCAGCTCGTCGAAGACGTCCGCCTCGCCGTTTTAGAGACGAGGAAGAGTTCAACCTGATCTTGGACCGCCACACGAGACGTAGCGGCGATACAAAGGGGGAGGATGTAACGAGCCGGCCCTGTGCTTCTCTGATCCAGCCGTTAAACGAAGACCTTGAAGAATCGAATGTTCATTCGATTGACATCGAAGAGACTGCGCGCCAGAAGACCCAAGCGGAAGATACCGACGCGTACCTGGTCTCTGCGAAAATAGACTGAATTGTTGTTACATTTTATTATTATTGCATTACTATTGTAGTAACTACCTATACTGTTTGTTCATGTTTTGCTAATCACGGAATAAATGTGGTGTGAACCGAAAGTTAGTGCATTTTCACCATAAGTCCTTATCTCCCGCCATTGCTCCATATCCACCGTGTGACCATAATTTATCACTAGAACCCCTTAACCCCTTACAAGACTAATTTCAGTGCTAATTTTAAACCAAAAACTGCATAAGGTAAATGCAGAACGGCCCAGGAATTAGTATTTCCACCATCAGAGAAACAACAGTACCTACCTTCTGCTTGAATACACATATAGGTAAAATGTTAGCAAAAATAGCCAACATATAAAAAACAGAAATAATACCAGTCTTCATAACAAACAACAACTTAGGCAAATATATTAAGAAAAGCAAAAGACAAAAGAAAATAAAAAGGTTATAAATAAAAAGGTAAAACACCTCGTAAGAGACTTTCGTGCTATGAACCCTAGAATGTGTATCCTAAGACTAAGGGGAACTTTTTTTAACTATAGCATTTTAAATGTGCATGCCCCTACAGAGGAAAAGAAGACGATGCCAAAGAAAAATTCTATGAAGACCTAGAAGCTGCATACCATTCATGCCCAAAGAATGACATCAAAATTATTTATGGTGATCTCAACGCAAAAATAGGAAAAGAGCCACAATACCTACCAACTATAGGTAAGCACAGCCTCCATGAAGTATTATCCAATGACAATGGGATCAGACTAATAAATCTAGCAACTTCTCTTAACATGGTCATTGCCAGCACATGCTTCCAGCGAAAAATATTCATAAGGGAACGTGGAGATCTCCAGATGGGGTTACAGTAAACATGATCGATCATGTTATTATTGACTCACTCAGACGTAATAAACGTATGCAGCAGACGAGGGGCAAATGCAGATTCAGATCACTACCTAGTGGAAAGTAGAATAAGAGCCATAATCTCAAACATTAAAAAAGAAAAGGGATCCAAAATTGAAAAATATGAAATAAAAAACTTAGCGGACAACAGCAAAAGGGCCAAATAAAAAGAATATATTAAAGGAAGGCTAGAAAACAGACAAAAGCACGAGGATATAAACAGAAAATGGGAAGCGTATAAAAACAGCACACAAGACGCTGACGAAGAGACCTTGGGTCTACAAAATAAGGTCAAATCAACTGAAGGGAAGTGGTTCGATGAAGAGTGTCGTAACATAACAGAGAGAAAAAATAATGCATATCAACGACTACAACAACGACATAGAACAAGACAGGCAGATGAGGAATATAGAATACTAAGGAGGAAAGAGTAGACAATACACCGCAGAAAGGAAAGAGAACACATATAGAAAGGACTCCAAGAAATTGAAGAATTATATAAACCAACAGAAACCAGAAAATTTTACCAAGAACTTAACAAATGCAGAAAAGAATTTAAATCAAGAACAATGATGTGCAGAGACAAAGAAGGAGATATAGTAACTCAACAGAGTGAAATACTGCAAAGATAGACTGAATTATTCAAAGAAAAGTTTGAACAAAACGGAGATCTACTATGCGATGAAATTATACTGGATCAAACAGATCCAAGAGAAACAACCCCCCTTCAGTAGCTGAAATGCAAGAAGCAGTTACCAGACTGAAAAACAACAAGTCACCTGGATTGGACAACATTAGCGCAGAATTAATAAAAGAAGGCGGAGACTCCCTATTGAATGCGATACACGAACTTATAGTGAACATATAGAATAATAAACAACTGCCACAAGACTGGAATACCGGAGTAATCATTCCACTACATAAAAAGGGAGATAAACTTCAACGTAAAAACTACCGGGCAATAACGCTACTGACTGTGGCATATAAAATACTGTCAAATATTGTGTATGAGCGATTGAGACCATATGCGGAACAAATAGTTGGGGGATATCAATGTGGTTTCTGCAGGCAGAAGTCCACAATAGATCAGATCTTCGTTTTGAGACAAATCTTGGAAAAGACTAGTGAATTTAATATAGAAACACATCATCTCTTCATTGGCTTTGGGAGTGCCTATGATAGTGTCCATCGAGAATTTCTGATCAACGCCCTGAAAGAGTTTAATATTCCAACTCATCTCATTGATAGTAAAAGAAACACTTAAAGTACAAAGCAGGGTTCGAATTCAAAACGCACTAAGAGAGACAATCCATGTTAGAACAGAACAAGCCTACGACAGGGAGATGCCCTATCCTGTATTCTATTCAACATCACATTAGACAAAATAATTAGAGAGTCAATTACCAGAGGAACAATAATAACAAAAAGTGTACAAATATTGGCATTTGCAGATGATGTTGATAATATCATAGCTAGAAGCAAAAGAAAAATGATAGAAGCATTTACTGCTATAGAACGAGCGGCACAAAACAGTGGCCTAAATATTAATGAAATAAAAACCAAATACATGAAGGCCAGCAAATCGACAGGCCAAATAAACCTACAGAATCTGACAATAGGAGACTATAACATCGAAAGCGTAAAAATTTTGACATATCTAGGTTCACTAGTTACCGCAGATAACAATGTCAGCGAAGAAGTTAAGAGAAGAATAAATATTGCTAATAAAACATATAATGGACTCATTAAACATCTAAGATCTAACAACATCACGAGAAAAATAAAATGCAAAATATACAAATCCCTGATAAAACTGGTCCTTATATATGGATCAGAGGCATGGACACTGTCGAAAAGCGATGAGAACTTATTAGGTACGTTTGAACTAAAAATTCTTAGACACATATATAAGGGGGTGAAAGAAAATGACGTATGGCGCAGAAGATATAATTTTGAAATATACGCAGCATACAACGAACCCGACGTCATAACATCCATAAAGATCGGACGTCTGCGCTGGATGGGCCATGTTGAACGAATTTTGGAGACCGAAACACCAAAACATATAATGAAGCAAACACCAGTAGGGAGAAGGTCAAAGGGAAGACCCAAACTTAGATACATGGAACAAGTGGAACAAGATCTGAAAACACTTGAGATTACCCACTGGAAGAACAAAGCAAGGAACAGAACAGAATGGCGGAAAATCCTAGAACAAGCCAGGACCCAAAAAGGGTTGTCGAGCTACTGATGATGATGATGAAAAGACAAAAGAAACAGCACCAACACACACAGTAGTGTATACAAACTTACATACAGTCGGAAAAATGAAAGAATACCCATGAACGAACATATAAAACACGCTGTATTTTCCTGTCACTGTGTCACAAAGAAAGTTGCCCAGCGCAAGTACATGTAATAACAATCATTACATATACTTGCACTGGCCAATTTTTTGTGTGACACAGTGACAGGAAAATACAGCGTGTTTTATATGTTCATTCATGGGTATTCTTATATTTTTCCTACTGTATGTGGTAACTTCCCAAAAAATTACATCGGTCAAACTGGCAGAATCTTTAATAAACATATAGCAGAACACACAAGGGCTTTCAATAATAGAAACACAGATTTTACGTATGTCTGTGTTACACTCAAACTCCGAATTCGGACAATGTCCGAAATTTTTACTCACTTCGCGGTGTGGACAACGTAAATTACCCACATCGCGGAGTGAGAATATTATTCGGACATTTGCCGAAGCGAAATACCCAGAACTGTTGTGGCTAAAGGAAAGTACTCAATTGCCGAAATAAACACGTTCACCGGAGGTTGAGCAAAACCATAATACACATAACCCGACGTGGGCAATTTATTTTACCCACGTCGGGTTGTGGGTATTTGTAATTGGCACAAACGCAGAAAAGTCTCTAAACACAACCATAACCTACACTAATTCCATAATAACAAGCAAAATTAAATTAAATTTTCCTTGAAATTCCATTTATTTTAATTAAAAAAACTAAACAGTAAAATACAACAAGTACCTTATTATTGAAAATGAAAAAAATTTAATGTTTTTATACATAATATACGTCTTTTATATGAGTCTTTTTCATACATGTACCATTTTCAATGTTTATTACTATTACAGTTCTTTTCAGAAAATATTCACTTACTTGTTAGCACAAGGAGTGCTATCGTGACATTTATAATTGCATTTTATGTTTGATTTTACACATCTGCAAGATTTGCCCGAACAGTGATTCTTCTTGCATCCTAATCTGATGAAACTTTGTTTGGACCCGGATCATATCATTGCTTCTATACGGACATTGAGCTGTTCATCAGGTACATCGATGTTATTAATAAATTTATTAAAAGATACCTGGAACTGGTTTCTAGCAAACTGTTTGTCAAGAACTCCATGCTCTGTACCAAGAGTATAGGAATATTTGTTTTTATTTATTACAAAAGCCATTACATTTCTTGGAGCTAGTCGGCCCTGGTTAATATCAGGAATGTTGCCCACCGAAACTGGGGTTAATTTTCTTTCAGTAAGCTTAACATTTTGGGCTGCCTACATCCTTTTAATGCAGTTATACAGTTTTCTCGTGTTGTGTCTAAAGAGTACACAAAAGTAAGTCTAAATCTTTGTAATTTGAAACTTCATCATGGATGTGCTGACCACATTCAAAACAGCTGTTTGCTTTATCACAGTCAATATCGCAGAGTGTTAGTTATCACTGGACACTGTTTTTTTTTCTACGTGTTTATTGTTTTCTAGAGTCCTTGACAAAATCTCCAAAGCATCTTCATCCACAGCATCTACACTCAGATGCAAAAAAATCGATCCACTAAAAATTTGGTCATATTTGAAGTTTCGAATTTCCTAAACCTGTTGTTGGATTTAAGTGATTTTTTTACCTCGTTATAGCCTTATTCATTGACAATATCGCTGTAATAATATTGTTGCTAGACAGTCAAACTGTCATTGTATACCGGGTGTACGAATCAAACTGTGCCTTTTTCTCAAAGTTCGCACCACCCTGTGGACTATTCTAGCATTTATAAAATACTGAAATTAAAGCGTAACTATAGCCCCAGGTTTTCTTAACATTTTGTCTTTCGATTCATTAGCTTGTATTGGATAATGAAAAAGTTAGGTACTTTAACGACTGGCCATGCTCGTCATCAGCACAGGGTGTTTCTAAATAAGTGTGACAAACTTTAGGGGGTAATTTTGCATGAGAAAATAATCACAATTTGCTTTATAATCATAATGTCCGCAAACGCTTCGATTCCGAGATACGGGATGTTCAATATTTTTTTTACAAACTGACGATTTATTTATTGCTTTAAAACCAGTTGAGATATGCAAATAAAATTTGGTGGGTTTTAAGACGTAGTTATTTCACATTTTTTGACATACAATTAAGAATTTTATATTCACCATTGGCGCGCAAACGGGTATTATGACCCATAATATTATCCGTACGCACGCCAATGGTGAATATAAAATTCTTAATTGTATGTTAAAAAATGTGCAATAACTACGTCTTAAAACGCACCAAATTTGATTTGAATATCTCAACTGGTTTTAAAGCAATAAATAAATTGTCAGTGTGTAAAAAAATATTGAACATCCCGTATCTCGGAAACAAAGCGTTTGCGGACATATGATTATTAAGCAAACTGTCATTATTTTCATGTGTAAAATTACCCCTTAAAGTTTGCCGCACTTATTTCAAAAAAACCCTGTACTGATGACGACCATGGAAAGTTGTTAAAGTACCAAATTTTTTTATTATCGAACATAAGCGAATGAATCGAGAGACAAAATGTTAAGAAAACCTGAGGCTATAGTTAGGTTTTAATTTCAGTATTCTATAAGTGCTAGAATAGTCCACAAGGTGATGCAAACTTTGAGAAAAAAACACAGTTTGATTCGTACACTCAGTATACAATGACAGTTTGACTGTCTAGCAACAATATTATTACAGCAATATTGTCAATGAATAAGGCTATAACGTGGTAAAGAAATCACTTAAATCGAACAACAGGGTTAGGAATTTCGAAACTTCAAAAATGACCAAATTTTTAGTGGATCGATTTTTTTGCATCGCAGTGTATTTCTTCGTTATCTTGTTCATTAAAACTTCTTTCAAGCTTAGAGAACTCTTCTTCTAGTTCTTCCTCAGTAGTTATTTTTTTACGACGTCGACTGTCAAAGGCGATTGTATTTCGGCGTTTGCGCAAACTAGAAATACCCACAACCCGACGTGGGTAAAATTGATTACCCACGTTGGATTATGTGTATTATGATTTTGCTCAATCTCCGGCGAACGTGTTTATTTCGGCAATTGAGTACTTTCGTTTACCCACAACGCATTCTGGGTATTTCGCGTCGGTCAATGTCCGAATAAAACGCTCTCTCTCCGCGACGTGGGTAATTCAAGTTGCCCACATCGCGAAGTGAGTAAAAATTTCGGACATTGTCCGAATTCGGAGTTTGAGCGTAACATATGCACTTCTCCTTCTGAGTCATAGTCATTCTTTTAAAGACCATTATCAAATTCTCCATATTCAAAATAAAAACTTTAAACTATCTTTATTATACATAATATGTACCTATATGCAAAGTAATAAATTAAAAAATACAGGTATAATTCTGAATGGCCAACTCGAGAAAAAGAGGTCTCCCCTCCTCAACCTATTCCAATAAAGACTATAAAGAGTAGATGCATACAAAAAATACATCACTTTAGAAAGGCACTCTATCACTAGTTGTGATAGTAATTTATTCTAAATTTGGTGGAAGGGTAGAAAACAAAAGTTTTCAGTGTTTTATTCTGATCTAAAATATTAATTCATTTAAACTTATTTACCAAGTGTAGGCATATATTATAAGCTTATACCGGGTGTACACTTACATTTTCCCCCCTTTAACCTCCTATAACTTCTCAACGGCTCAAGATAGAAATATGCGGTTTTCGCTGAAATGTTTTATTTTAGTAAAAGTTTTGTCTGAATGGATTGAATTTTTTATATCGTTTTCAAATACGAAAAAAAAATGGTGGATTTTTGAAAAACACGTTGTTGACTTTTTTTAATGGAACACCCAGTATATTTTTCTGTAAATTGAAAGAAATATCATTCACCTATCCAGCGAATAAAGTTTTTCAAAATCGTTTGTCAAATCACTGAATAATTAATTTTTAAAATGAGAGGTGCAACATGGATATCACATACCTAAATAACATAACTAAGCAAATTGATATTATGTTATGTGATTTCCACATTGCATGTCTCATTTTAAAAATTAATTGCTCAGTCATTTGACAACCGATTTTAAAAGTTTTTATATCGCTGGATAGGTAAATTACCATTTTTTCAAGTTATAAAAAATATATTGGGTGTTTTAATAAAAAAAGTCAACAACGTTTTTTTTTTCAAAAATCCGCCATTTTTTATTTAAAAGCGATATAAAAAATGGTCATTTACCTAAAAACTTGAAAAAAACGGTCATTTACCTATACAGCGATATAAAGTTTTTTTAAAATCGGTTGTCAAATGACTGAGCAATAAACTTTTAAAATGAGAGATGCAATGTGGAAATCACATCACATAATATCAATTATTTGCTTACACAAGTTATTATGTTATTTAGGTAATATGTGATATTCATATTGCACCTCTCATTTTAAAAATTAATTAATCAGTGATCTGACAACCGACTTTGAAAAACTTTATATCGCTGGATAGGTGAATGACCTTTCTTTCAATTTACAAAAAAATATACTGGGTGTTCCATTAAAAAAGTCAACAACGTTTTTTTCAAAAATCCGCCATTTTTGTTTTCGTATTTGAAAGCGATATAAAAAATTCAATACATTCAGACAAAACTTTTACTAAAATCAAACATTTCAGCAAAAACCCCATATTTCTGTCTTGAGCCGTTTAGAAGTTATAGGCAGTTAAAATGGGGGAAAATACAAGTGTACACCCGGTATTATAGGTATGTGCAGGATGGTGGATGGTTAACATTAAAAAAATAATAAAAGAATGGTTCAATACAAATTTACGTGCTTCTCCAAGATGGTAGTTGAATGAATTAGTTTACAGATCATACATCAAACAATAACTTTGTTTACATACAAAAATCGAATAATAACACATTATAAAAATCTTCTTCTTAAGGTTCCATTTTCTATCGAAGGTTGGAAGAAATTCTTATTTTACATACAGCAGCTCTAAATAGTTGGTTAGAGCTCAGAGTAAACGATTCCCTTAGATAACCAGGAGGTTCGTCTTCTTCCTACATATCGTTTATCATTGATTTTGCCCTTATAATCAAACGCAGGACGACCTTACCTCGATACGATATGAAAGAAATATTCAAGCTTCCGCCTCTTAACTGTCTGTATAATTTCTTCTCTCTTATTAACCCTATCAAGGACTTCAATATTGCTAATTTTGTATACCCATAATATTCATAGCATTCTTCGATAACACCAACGCTCAAACGCTTCCAATTTCTTGATCTTCAATTGCTTCAATGTCCAGGCCTCAGATCCGTAGAGCAAAGTTGTAAAAACGTAGCAGCGCAACAACCTTATCCTTAGATCCATTCTTAGGTCTCTACTACATAATAGAAATCGATTTTCACAAATTTTGCACTTGCTATTTCTATACGGCTTTTAATCTCTTGTGTTTGTTCTGCGTTTTGACTAACCGATGTTCCTAGATATTTGTATGTATCTACCATTTCTATCTGGATAGGATTAATATGGAGTGTCTCGTTGTCTTTTGGATGTTTTGTAATGGCTAGGGAGCGGATTTATATGCGAGCAATTTTGATGAAATATGCGCATACATATGCAGTAAAAATTACGAAATATGCGCAAGATATGCACAAAAATTTAAAAAAATGCGCATTTTGAGAAACCAAATATTTATCTACAATAAAATGAATGTATGGATTTTCCACTATTTTCTTGGTTTTTTTTATGGTATCGTTGTAAATTTCTGGTACGTAATTTTTTTCAATGAACTTTTATCGCCCCCCCCCCCTTTTCTTGCAATATATTTGCAAAAAACTTTTAATCATAGGATTTTCCAGTTTTTTTTTTAAATCCGACTTAAATTTATATTGTTCATTGGATGAAGTCATCAATGATTGTCTACTGTCAATGGGTAACTGATCAAAACTACTTTCGATTTGCTCATCTTCTTGCATTTTGACTAATGTAGTTCTGTCCCTACGTGTTGTGTAACTGAAAATTTTCGCTAGGGTGGTATCTACGGCAATAACACATACTTTTTCAAATTGTTTAAGCTTAAAATGTTGAGGAATCAGCCAAATATTATTTATTAAAGAAAAAAGAGGAAGTAAGCAATCTTAAACTCACCACACTATTAAAACTTTGCAGAATAATTTCCATTGGTGTAAAGAAGCTGGGGATAGATTCTGATCTGGGAATAAACCAGGCTCGAATCTTTCGGCATATTGCACTATTCACAAACAAAAGTACTTTTAAACAAAAACTAAACATTTGCATTGACTGACTAAAGGTGACTAATTGTACTGATTTAGGGGATCTGATTTAAATCATATTTATATCCGTTAGAGAATCGTAAAACGATGTTTAGAGGTGTAAATATTCTCTTAACAATAGGGTATTTAACATCCTACAGTCATTTTATGACAGCGTACTAGACGCACATTGTGGGAAAGTGCGGTGTCACATTATGCGTTTTGACCGGATGCGATGAAAACGCATCCGTTTCCAACGCAACCGGACCTATCTGTCACACTATGCGTTTAGTCTGGTGCAGTTTGTAAGCGCGTGACGATGTCTCAAAACGCATCCGTTTTCAACGCAAGCGGACGGACCTCTCACACTATGCGTTTTGACTGGATGCGGTGGAAACACATCCGGTCAAAACGCATAATGTGGCATCTCACTTAAGATCAGGAGTTTTCGGTTTTCAAGAAAAACCGAAGAGGTAATGAATGAGCCGACTTCAGGTAGTTCTCGAAAAAATATGACAGCATGTACGGGGGAATATTTTGTGTCGAATTAAAAAATTTAAAAATTTTTTCGTTTGGACAAAAATGTTTTCAAAAATGGCACATAATATGCAAGTTTCTTTAAAAATATGCAAAATTTGGTAAAGTTTTCAAATATGCGAAATATGCAAGCAATATGCATTACTTTGTATGCATTAATGTATAATGTGCATTACACTTTTTAAAAGTAAAAAAATGCTTTTAGCATAAAATCCGCTCCCTAGTAATGACCATGAATTTTGATTTCTTTAAGTTCATTTTAAGACCATATATGGTACACTTTTCGTTCAGCCGTTCCAGTATGTTTGTCAGACTTTGTAGATTTGAAGTAAATATGACAGTGTCATCGGCATTTCTTACATTATTAAGAAGTTCACCATTTATGAGCATCCCATCCTTACACTCGTCTAAAGCTTCTCGGAAGACGGCTGCGCTATATATATTACATAGCAGTTGTGACAATATACAGCCCTGTCTTACAACCGAAGAATTTCTATTTCTTCCGAAATTTGATACTTAATTATATTTATTTTTATTTTCTGGCTCCAGCAGAGGTTTGAAATTACTCTTATGTGGCGGCTGTCAATGTTTTTCAGTTTTAAGATATTAATTAGTTTATCATGCTGTACCTTGTTAAATGCTTTCTCTAAATCAATAAAGCATGTGTACGTGTTTTGGTTTACATATGTCTAGATTTTCTTGCATGAGCATATTTATACCAAATAATCTTAGTTCACATGCCGTTTCTAAATCCCAATTGGTTATCCCAAATTTCAGACAAGGGTTTCACGTTATCAGACAAGGGGATAGCTTGAGCCCATTGCTTTTTAATTTAGTAATGGGCAAAAGCATAGACAACAGTAAAGGTACTGGAAAAGGATATAAGGTGGCAGAAAAACAAATAAAAATCCTCTGTTATGCTGACGACGCAATCTTAATCTCCGATAACGAGGATAACCTAAAGCGAATGGCACAAACTTTCAATACAGTGGCGAAGACCTTTAACATGAAAATATCAACAGCTAAAACAAAATATCTGGTAGTGTCAAGGGAATCCATAAGATGCAAATTAGTAATTAACAACGAACTAATTGAACAAGTCTCGAGATTCGAATATCTGGGAATAGAAATATGTAGTTATGGAGATGTTAAAGAGAGCGTCCGAAAGCAAGCAAATAAAGCCAATTACGTGTCAGGATGTCTGAGGGATGTCATCTGGAGAAACAAAGATATTATGAGGCTGGAAAGGAAAGTACGCATATACAAATCGTGTGTAAGACCGATCATGACGTACGCGATAGAAACAATATGTGACATATCAGAAACCAAAAGGATACTGAGAACATCAGAAATGAGAATTTTGAGGTCAATAACTGGAAAAACAATGAGAGACAGCATACGAGATCACATACAAACGACAAACGACAGAATAAGAGATCTTTGTAACATACAAGATATAGTACGGTGGGGAAGACAAAGAAGACGAGAGTGGAATCAGCATGTGATGAGAATGGACAGCGACAGAATAGCCCGTATAGCCAGGGATTTGAAGCCAATAGGCAAGAGACCAATAGGAAGGCTCTTTAAAAGGTGGCGAGATAGCGGGCAGTCAACATCACAGCTACGAATACAAGCTCAAAATCGGTTAAGAACAGGCCTAATATAAGAAGAAGAAGAAAAAGACTAATTTTAAAAATTAAAAATTTCAATTCCATTTCAAAAATCCGTAATAAGTCATAAAAAAAATAAATTAAAAGTAAATATGTAAAAGTTCTGTCCTGGAAAATACTTATAAAGTAGAACTAATATCGACGGAGGTGTGTTACCCGAAAGTCTCGCATGCAGACTTTTTGCTTTTGTTCCAAAAAGTAATAGAAAAAGTTGGAATGCAATTTCCATTAGATTTAGCGGACATTTAAGCGTGAATAGCCCAAGTTCAAATGATAGAAAAACAATAAATCGTCCCTGGTGGTAAACAAAACAAGGGGTGGCGGACTGCATGCACGACAGGGTAAAAGAAGGACGTCGAGGGGAGGGGTTGCAAAGGCCAAAACAGCGGCAGCCGACGTCGTTTACTGGAAATCATCCCCGTATCTCATTACACAGGGATGCTGACGGAGGCAAAGATCTCAGGAAGCCGTGAAAAACCACCCCTCTATACTTAATCAGCGAAGGGGTGGTCGGAACAAAAAAATCTTACACTGGAAGAAATTACCACATGACACATTAGTGTCACTTTTGTTTTAGTACACTTTTTCAAATTGATTCTGTATTTAAGTACAGGCAAATGACTAAACACAACGATAATAAAATTTTACTGAAGTTTTTAGTTTAAAATGTGTGTTCATATTTAAATCTGGACCCATTTTGGTATTTCGATATATACAGGGTGTCCAGAAACTCGCCCGACAAATGAAGACCGGAGATTCTTCAGATAATTTTAAGATAATTTAACCCAATTCACCTAGTCCGAAAATGCTTCCTAAGGGAGCTAGAGCTCTTTGAAGATGGCGTCTTGGAATTAGTTTTTCCTTAATATCTCCAGAACGCTTCTATTTAGAAAAAAGAAAACTGGTACGCTTATTTATCTTCCATAAATAAATCGATTACATTAGTTACGAATTTCTAGTACCGGTCATAGGCGCCCGTTTACGGTAGGTCAACGGGTAATTTATCGCATAACTTTTATGTCTTGTAAGTTCTAAGCATCTTTGATACTGGATTATTAAATTGTGAGGTATTCTAGTGCTATAAGGTACTCTTACTTTAAGTCAATAGGATGCACCGTTTTCTAGAAGAATCGATTTGAAAAATTTTCGTTTATTGAATTTGAAAAAAATTTTCAATAAAAGACGATGTATTTTACCGACTTAAAGCAAAAGTAACTTTTAGTACTGGAATACCTCATAATTTAATCATCAAGTCTCAAAAATGCTTAAAAATTAAAGAAAAAAAAGCTATGCGATAAAATAACCGTTGACATACCCAGAACGGACGCATATGAGCGGTACTAGAATTTCTCAACTGAGGAAATCGACTTATCTCTGAAATATATTAACAACCATACTAGTTTTCGTTTTTCTAAATATTTTTTTTTTAATTTTTGTTTCAAATTCAACAAATGAAAAATTTTCAAATCGATTTTTCTAGAAAAGGGTACATCCTACCGACTTAAAGCAAGAGTACCTTTTGTAGTAGAATTTAATAATCCACAATTTAATAACCTCACAATTTAATAATCCAGTATCAAAAATGCTTAGGAGCCAAAGACAAAAACGTTATGCGATAAAATAACCGTTGCCCTACCCACAACGGGCGCCTATGACCGGTACTAGAAATTCGTAATTGATGTAATCGATTTATCTCTGGAAGATAAATAAGCGTACCTGTTTTCGTTTACCTGTTAGAACGTACCTGCGTTCTAACGTTAGAGCGTACCTGTTAGAATCGTTCTGGAAATATTTAAGAAAAACTAATACTAAGACGCTATGTTTAAAGAGCTCTAGCTCCCATAGGAAGCATTTTCGTACTAGGTGAATTGGGTTAAATTGTCTTAAAATTATCTGAGGAATCTCCGGTCTTCGTTTATCGGGAGAGTTTCTGGACACCCTGTATTTTGCTAAATCTTTCGGGTATGCCTTACTACTACTACTGTATATAGAGAATCGGGCATAAAATTTTACATGGTGTCAAGAAAACAAAGTGTAGGCTCTTTCATTCTTATCTTGTGGTGAGGTAGTGAGTATGTTATTTTATTGTGAGAACTGTGTAGTCAAATATTATAAAACAGTTATCCAGATAATGTGCAATAAACAAATGTAAAGCCACATTTTTTACTGTGCATGATCAGGACTAAGCCTGAAAATGAAGTAAAAAATGGCAAACAGCATCATCGTACTAGCCATAACATATGGATTAGCAGCTTGGGGTCCCGAACAAACTAAGAAAAAGAGGATCCAAACAGCTAAACACCAAATTATAAGGGAACATCCTCCCATAAGTATCCGAAAGGTGCAGAAAGAGAAAAAACAAAGAGGATCTTAGATCAAATTATTTAAAAAGTGGAATACTCAACTAACTAAGAAATCATCCAAATGAAAGACTAAGGAACTTGACAAACTACAATAAAAACAGGCCAGTAAGGTACAGAAGATCTAGACTGAATTAGTAGGGTACCAACCCGAAGAGTGAAGAGAGAAACATGAAGGTAGTCACATAGTAGGAAACGAGACTCAACGGGTTGGCATGACACTGGACCTGGCAGTAGAGTAGTTAGAATAGATTGGTTAATAAAATAGAATAGGTAGGTTTAGTGAAAATAATCCAAAAACTCATACACGAGGTATATGAGGACACTATACATGTGGGAATGCACACCTCGCCCCTAGGTTAAATACTACTACTTCACACCATTTAATCAACTTTTTTCTAAGTTTTAGGTTATCAAAACGAGAACAGCAATTTTTTTCCATAAGTACCTCAGATAGAGCAAGCGCGATTCCTGAGCATTGCACCATTTAGAACGAATTTGGAGGTCAGACTGCCAGATGGTCGGTGGCAAGGTAAATAAACACCGTTTGCTACATCAACAGCTGATCCTTCGTCACACACTCAACTCCTATACGAAAAGCCAGTAACCAAGGCCAAAAATCAAGGTCACTGGTCGCTGAACGGGCACATATTTGAAGAAGGGGCAATTCTAGAGGTGCCACAAAAATATATTTAAACCAGGGAGAAAGGATAAAGCATCCCTAAAGCGCTGGTTTCCTCGAAAGCGGCACCGACAAACAGCGACCGTAGCACTGCGATGAATTACGTCAGATTACGGTGAAAAATTCAAGGTTCTTCACTGCAGCAATGGAATGTGCAAGCTCAGCAAGCGGTGGCTTCCGACGCATCCTTGGAAACCAACGCTATTATTTTGCATGGTACAGTTTTTTATGATGTCATTAATCGCAGTGTTACGATCGCAGGTTGTCGGCACCGCTTTCCAGGAGACCAGCGCTTTACTATAGCTGCATCACCGCAAAATACCAAAATTCCAAGGTCATCCAAGATAAAAAACAAATAAAGCCTTCCCAACGTTACGTCTGCGATTGGCGATCAGTCTACGTAAAAACTGTAGCAGACAAATTAGTTTGCAGACTTCTGATCGGCATTTGTTTTTCTGCGATTACAGCGCCATCTATCTCGAATAGAAAAAAAATCAGATAAAACTTTTTTACTTGGGGATTTTCATCTAAGATTTCATAGTTGTGTTTGGTGTCAGTCGATAGATTTTTGAAAAATATTACCTACACCGTACCTTTGGTTTTTTATTTAGAAGTATATTTCTCTAGATCGTCTTCATAATTTTGCTAGGGTCTCAGAATAAATCGTCTTTTGATTATAGATATCTGTCAACAATTTGAAAAAAATGTTCCTAATGAAAGTTGTTGCCCACCTCCCCAACCTAGGTGCTGGCTTGTGGGGTCGTGTATGGTGCCATTCAATAGAGATTTGAAAAACATTTAACACATGTTTTTCAGTTTTTCGATTTGATGTAAATTTCGTGCAATATTCGACAGCCCCGCTTTTTTTGGCACACCCGGTATGTTTAAAATATAATAATAATAGTCTCCCGTTTTATACCGCACGCGGCTTTGGGAGTATAGCAGGGTAGTCTGCTATATCTAGGGCCTACGGTATACAAGGAAGGTAACAGGGCCAGTGCGACGCTTCAACCGCCTATTATTACCCCTGGTTTTACCCAAGGTACTCATTTTATTCAGGCTGAGTCGACCCGGGGCCTATAGACATTTTAAAAATGTCTAGTTGTTCTTGGCGGCGGTAGGATTTGAACTCCGGACCACCGGCATGCGGGGCAAGCACACTACCACCTGCGCTACGCCTGTTTAAAATATAAATAGTAAAATAGTCTCGGTTTCAGTTAAGTTATTAGCAACGCTATTTTGAGACACTTTTTTTTTAATATGGAATTATGCATTATCGTAGCCTATATAAAAAAAGGAATATCAAAATGAAGTAAAAACAGGATAATAATGAACATGTAAATGAATAAATTCTATGTTATATCTTAACAAATTTTGAAAATTACTAAAATCATTAAACAAAATTGTTAGAGAAAAAAACATAAACTATCTATTCCATTATAGTCCAGTATTCTATTAACACTTATTAAACATTTAGCATTAATATAATATAAATAAACGATTAATAGGAATATACAGGGTGATTCATTAAGAATGTCAGATATCTGAGTTGTAGACTCTAGACCTTCAAAATTCAGAATATTAGGATTTAACCCAAATCACTTAAATAAAATGTGACTCTTTACTGAGTTACAGGGTGCTCTATTTAAAAATTTAAAAACTATTAATTGTACCCAGTATTTTAAAACTGTTTAACATATCCTTGTGATACTTGGCAGAAAGTGTAGGTACTGTATACCCTACTAAATAATGAGATATAAACGTTTCTGGCTACTACCAGAGGCGTACGACAGGGGACAGTGAATGGTTGACTCTTCCCAAATTCTACGCCACTGGCGGAATTGCTATTTTAGCGCTTGCAGTTTTTAGATTCTTCAATACTCTCTATGCAAATAATATAATACTCTTCATTCGTAACGATAAAGTCATTACTTTTCGAGATATTTGAAGTTAAACATGTAACGGTACAATTATTTTGATTGATGCCGCTAAATTTTTAACTTCAAATATCTCGAAAAGTAATGACTTTTTTAAATATAGGTATTAATCATGACTAATGACTTATATTTAATTATAAGTCATTAGTTTTTCAAGATATTTAAGCTAAAATTTAAGCGGTACAACGTTAATCAAATAAACTATGCCGTTACATGTTTAACTTCAAATATCTCGAAAACCAATGACTTTATCGTTACGAATGGGGAGTATACTATTTACATAGAGTATTGCAGAATCGAAGAATGGCGCTAAAATAACAATTCTGGCAGTGGCGTAGAATTTGAGAAGGGTCAACCATATATTGACCCCTGTCGTACGCCTCTGGTAGTAGACATAAACGTTTATTTACCATAATTTAGTAGGGTGTATATTACCTACAGTTTCTGAAAAGTATAACAAGGATATGTTAAATACTTTTAAAGTACTCGGTACAAATAGTTTTTAAATTTTTAAATAAAACACCCTGTAACTCAATAAGGAGACACATTTAATTTAAGTTATTTGCGTTAAATCCTAATATTTTGAGGTCTAGAATCTACAACTCAGAGATTGGACATTATGGACACAACTGGCTAGTGATTTTAGTAAGTAATTTTGAAAATTTGGTAAAATTGGCAAAAAAAATTATTACCAAATAGTTAATAATTACTAAATAGTTAGTAATTTGGCCAATTTTGGCAAAATTTTCCAAAAACAAAAAAAAATACCGACTAAAATCACCAGCCAGTTGTGTCTGAGTTTAGCGAACCGACTATAATAACCCTACTAGTAGGATAGTATATTACTTTACTCTCGTAGAGTAATATATGTCTCCATTTTAATTATTATAATATATTATATTTATATATTAAATAATTCCTTTTTAAATCCCTAAGGTACATCGATTAAGATAGCACTAATTAAAAAAAAGACACAGTTTTCTGGGTGTATAGAAGGAGGGGTGTTAAGAACAAAAAACATTACATTTTTTTTATTGAGCTGAGTGAGGAAAATTAAGAAAAGATCAAAAAGTGACCAACGAGACGCGGGAAGCACTCCTCTTCGAGTTTTCCAAACTTCCTACCAACTTCCGAGCGCTACATTCAAGGTCAATAGGGGTTGCTTAATCCCCTTATAATAGGAAAATAAGAGCGAAATATTGCCCGCTGCTTTTAACGGTTTCCACTTTTTTGCCAGACATCGAACAATCCACGTCCGTCGCCTCGATGAATAAAGTGATGGAAAATATTTTATAAATTGATTTTCTTGCTGAGATTTAGTTTTTTCTTTTTTAATCCATTTCCTAACTTCATTACGTTCTTGGAATGGAGCTGTTAAAAACTTTAATCGGCTTTACCTTGCTTTGCTGCTTCATCCCCTATAATAATTCCCGATGCTGCAAAATATTTTTCCACCTACCTCTACCGAAAGTATACTTTTCCGGACCTGATTGTAGGGAGCAAAGTTGTACTTTTCCTCCCTAGGGAGGAAAATATTTTTCCTCCCTAGGGAGGAAAAGTAAAAGTGACGTCATGGTATTTCATTCATGAAATGTAACTTATTGACGCCCTGTACAATATCTATTTTCTATTACGTAAGTTTCTATACATTTTAACGTTTATTTATAAAACACTCTGTATTTTGCAGAATGGTAAAAAACAGTAAATTGTTATTTTGATTTAACAATGTTTACATTATTAATTTGACTTATATTTGACAGTTGACAGTTATATTGTACGTACTTGTTAGTTTTAGTTCTAATAAATTTTGTTGGTTAGTTACATAAATAAATTAAGTAAAAATGAAAAAATGACTTGTTATTTGAGGAAGGTGGAAAAACCATATGTATAACATGGGAGTAAAGTGCCTTTTCCTCCCTTGAATGATTACTGCCCTCCGCTACGCGTCGGGCAGTAAACTTCATTCTCGGGAGGAAAAGTAGCACTTTCCTCCCTTGTTATACAAATAGCTATTATGCCAATTGTCTCAAAGAGGAGACTAACAATTTGGAAAGTGTAGAGATTTTCCATAGCCGGTGGATTTGGTATATTTCCAATTTAAGTGTTGATATACTGATAACAAAAAAATGTTCGCTCATTTTAGACATTTTAAAACATATCGAGCTCTTAAACAAAAATTGGCAAGAACTTTTTGGACCTATTTATTCAATTCATTTGCTGAAAAAATGAAATTATTTTAAAGATATTTTTAAATACTTACAATAAAAAAGGTTGGCTTATCTAGGATTGGCATTTTATATCTAATAATTTAATAATTAAATGACATCAATAAAATCTAAATGCACAACTTCAAACAACATCCTAGAAGGCTATACACTTAGAAATCACCTGCAGACAGAGAAGACAGAAATGTTTAGGAATCTAATTGACTCCATTTTGCTCTATCAAAACGTTAAGAAATATAATATATATCTACTATTATTTAAAAATCTACTAAAACATACCCTAGAGCAGACATTCATAACGATCACAAGTCAGTTATCAATAATGTATTTTAGACTAAAAAGATTTCTAAAAGTCAAAAGAGAAAAAAATTACATCTTATAACTGAAGAACCGTAAAAGGACAAAAGAAATAATCATCAAGGTTGAGAAAGAAATAGAAACGATAGAGAACTTGGCCAGACAGACGCTAAAGTATCTAACATGGACTGGTCTAAAAACGAAAATAATAAAGATACAAGAAAAATACATCGGAAAACAACAAAAAACAAGAATGGATTACGCAATAGATCATATACCTCATGAGTGTAAGATAAAACTATAATACAAACCTCATAAAATACAAACGAATCAATAAAATCATTACAAAAAAGTGCAGATGAGCTAAACAAAACTGGATGTCATCAAAATGCCTAAAAATTGAACAATGTCAGGAAAGATTGCGACACCTTTATTGTCCGTAAGAAAGTTAAAGACATGCAGGTAGACAAAGAAAGAGAGAAGAAACAATATTAAGAAAAAAAAAAAGAATGTGTGTGTACTGTGTACTGTACTTTGTACGCACGTAAGAAGTTATACTTCTATTATTATGATCTCAACGAAATTAATATACTTTAAACAATTTGTTGATATTTTATTTAAATATTAAACTAATTTTAATACTTACTACTTTTCAAAAATTTTTAGTGAAACAATACCAAAAATTAAAAAAATAAAGAATAAAACACACACAAACACATTTAATAATGCCACAAATGATTTCTGAATAATAATTGTTGGAAAATTTTTAACTAAATACGTATTTTCTGAAAAAAATATATAATAATATACTTACAATCATAAAATGTATACAAAAATAAAAAATAGAAGTTTGTATTGGGGATTGAACCCGCGTACATTGGCGCGGTTAGTTTTGAAATTCAAGCATCTTTAGATTTTGGCTACGAAGACATGCATTATGTTGGAAGATAGACCAAATGAACGTTTTAAACTTTTCACAGTTCCGAATTTAACCAAATTAGTTTGATTTTTGTGGAATTGAAATATTAAAATACAACAAAACATAGAGTAAGAAACCAATATTAAATGAATATTGGTAGAAATTTTGTTGGTAATCAAATTATGTAAATGAAAGCATTACATACTAGGTAAGTTTATTTTACATTTTCCAAATATGTAGGTAAGGACCTATGTAATTTTTTACTACGATACTTAAACATTAACAATTACGTGAATTACGTACCTGTTGCTTTTAAAAACTATTTAAAAAGTCACTACAATTATTATCTTGCTTTTTCTCTGCCCTCACAACAAGAAAAACTAATATACACAAAATTTGTTTATCCACATTTGTTGTTGTTTGTTGAACAATTATTGACAGGTCATTGTAAATTACCCAATCAGAGCACGTTTAACGTTTTAGCTGCGCCCAGAAACAAGACTTTTGATGAATTCGCGCACATATAAATTTACTCCCAACGCGCCTAAAGAAGTATAACTTCAATAATAATAAATAAATAATTATAAGTAGATACAGACCATAAACTCTAGAGATGGAAAGAATATATTGTGCAGACACTTTTTAACGACGACGACGATAGACCTTGTGCTCCACGATCAACAGATCAGCGAAAAAATTAAAAGGTTTAGAAATATCTAAAGACGAAGTAATTCATGCAGTAAAAGCTCAGAAAAATTAAAAAGCTACTAGTCCAGACAATATCAATGTCGAACTAACTAAATGAATCGCAGAAAACGAAAGTAAAAACCTAGACTTGATAACAGCACTATTCAATATATACAACGGCAATTTTTCAACTACCGTATAGGCCATTCAGTATGTGGAACAAAGATAGCACTACGAGTAAGACACAATACACGCATGTGTTGGAGTAGCGAGTCTGACATTTAAACGATGTTGCTATATTTTTGTTACATCATTCCTTTTAAAATATTAGTCCGATAAATGAGTGTAAAATAATATTTAAATCTACTACGATTTATTGTAAAATGAAAATTAATATTGCCCCAATAAAACTTAAATGAAGTAGTCATGTAACTGTTGTTTTTTAACGATTTCATCAATTACTTGATTAATTAACAAAGAACACTGAATTGAATGTGTGGCAAGAGCGTGAGCTAAACAAACTTTATTTAGCTCACACTCTTGCCACACATCAATTCAACAAATTAACTGTTGTTTTTTAAACGATTCCAGCTTAGAAATTACTTGATTAATTAACAAAGAACACCGAGTTGAGGAATTGATGTGTGGCAAGAGCGTGAGCTAAACAATGGCAAGAGCGTGAGCTAAACAAAGTTTGTTTAGCTCACGCTCTTGCCACACATTCAATTCAGTGTTCTTTGTTAATTAATCAAGTAATTGATGGAATCGTTTAAAAAACAACAGTTACATGACTACTGTATTTAAGTTTTATCAGGGCAATATTAATTTTCATTGTACAGTAAATCGTAGTAGATTTAAATATTATTTTACACTCACTTATCCGACTAATATTTTAGAAGGAATGATGTAACAAAAATATAGCAAAACTGTTTAAATGTCAGACTCGCTACTCCACCATGTGTGTATTGTGTCTCACTCTTATTCAAACAATTAAGTGTTATCTTTGTTCCTTATACTGAATAGACTAGTTGAAAAATTGCCGTTTCTGTATATTACACAGGTAAAATACCATCAGACTGGCTAAAATTAACATTACAAAAAAAAAATCGAATTCCTCACAATGCGATGACGATTGAGTATTAAGCTTGATATTTCATCTCCCTAAAACTTTTCTCAAAATCATCCATACATAAATTTACAAGCAGTGTGAGACACAGATGAGTCACACTCAATTCGGATTTAGAAACGGATTGAGAACGCGAGAAGCTCCTTTTGCCTCAAATGTGTTACCACAACAATACAGAGACATGAATGTAGTTTTATGTTTTATTGTTTATCGAAATGCATTTGACTGCATTAACCATCAAAAGATGATCGAAATTCTGAGAACAACTGGAATTGGCGAATTATCTCAGCACTACATTGGCATCAATTGGAAATAATTTAAATAGATCACACAACATCCAAAGATACACGAATCCGATGAGGAGTACGCCAGGGTTGCGTCTTGTCACCGCTATTATTTAATATTTTTGGATTCGGAATCAATATTCAGGAAACATTTCACCGGGTCCAATGTGGGATCAATATTAACGGAACCAGCATAGACAACATCACGTGCGCTGATGATACCGTCCTAATAGCAATCAACGCACAAGAACTACAAAATATAGTAAATGTAGTAGTTCGCCATAGCGAAATGACGATTAAAGAGTTCTATTTTAACTGTTTTTTGATTTGTTTTAACATACAATCTGTTACATCACAGTAAATAACATAAGCATTTTTGTAAAACGAACATGTGTAAGTAGAGTTTTAGTCCAATGACTATCAACTCCAACTCCTAGTGGGTTTATTACTAGAAACTAAACTAAGTATCGACACATATTTTCTAAATGGTCAAGAGGAGTTTCAATGTTCAGTCTATTTAGTTGTGTGGAGTTGTTCAATAAATTCACTGCTAATTCGTTGGGGTGCTTTTCCAGTCGTTTGAAATATTTATCACTGCATTTGACGATCATTTGCTTCACTGTCTCGATTTTCAAGTCCCTGTAAATGCCTGCATATGGAATGAACCACGATGCATTTGTACACGAAGAACCTTGGATTAAAATCGTTCTAGTCTGTCTGCTGCAGTTCCCCACAGGTCAATCCCGTATGTCCTGATGGGCCGGATGATTCTTTTATACAGCAATATTTTGTTAGATAAAGATAATGTGAACTTTCCAGGCTCAAAAAACGCTACTGGTTACTCGGATGGCCGAGTGACCAGTAGCGATTTTTGTTCATATTTGTATTCTTCATGTTAGCTCCTTGCAAGGTGTAATCCAAGATATTTTACGGTATCATTTTTAGGAATATTCTTGTTATGCATTAGGATATTCTGTGTTTGTTTGTAACATTTAGTGAATACTACGTTAACTCATTTTGCTTCGTTGATCTTATCTTCCACTTCTTAGCCCATATTTCAATTAAATGTATGTTTTGTTGCAATATTTCAGCTGCCTGTATGGGATCTTGGTTTTTTACCAGAATTGCAGTGTCATCTGCGAATGTTGCGGTTGTGGATTCTTCTCCAGTTGGGAAATCAGCTGTAAATATTGTGTAGAGAATTGGTCCCAAGACTCTGCCTTGCGGAACCCCAGCATTTATGTTGTGAATGTTAGACACACTTTCTTCATATCTTGCATAAAATAGCCTTTCTTGGAGATATGATTTTAGTATTGTATATAGCGGCTGAGAGATTTCATTTTAACATCTTCCTTCATAATATTCTCATATGCTATATTTTAATAAAATGTATATTTTTAGTTTTATACGTTTCTCTTCAGATGGCGCATATTCAAAAAATTATTTTTAATAACTTCCTGTTATTCTTAATATACCTATTGTCTCCGAAATCAATTTAAAGTCACGACTTGGTTTTTTATTTTTTATTTATCAAAACTCCATTAAGTTCACTATTAAAAAAAGTCTATTTCCAGCGAATTTGGTCCTGTTTCGTTTCTTATTAAGCTACTACGTCAAACATGTACTTCCTCCATTTATTAGAATTAAAGGGAAAGTAATGTAAAATACATTATTTATGTCTTACACCGTATAAATTATTTTGAAAATTTTTTGAGACTTTCTTGGCATCCGTTATTAGAAATTTTTGTAAGCTCCACCTCGTCGTGACCTAAGAGTTTACGTTAGATGAGCGAACTGTCGAAATTGATGTATGCCTCAATTTTAACGGTAAATGGAATTTTACGTTCATATTAAAATAACAAAAACGGCCATTTTCCTGAAGATACGTTTTATGTTGTTTTTATATGGTAAGAATAAATACTCTCCCTATTTCTCATATGTGGAGTCGAAAATTTAAAATTCTAACATGTCTCATCTGCACATAAACCACGAAAAGGCGGAAAAAGCAAAGACAGCTATTCATCACGGAGACGATAAACGAAAGAACACTATAAAGGTGAGATAAATTAGATGAAATTTTACAATGTTTATTCCACCAAAGAATAAAATTTTTCTTGCATAATAACTATATTAATTTTAAATAAATTCGTTACAGAATTTACAAAAGATTACAAAAAATTTAAGAAATAACCCACAGTATTCTGAGATATATTATTGAACTAATAGAAAAAGAAAAAGGCCTTTACTATGTTTGTTTTGTCTTTCATATCACTTAGGAAATGATCAATAAGTGTGACCAACTCCAGTTCGGTCGATTTAGGCACAAGGCTGAAAAAAATACCTGAAATCCGGGACTTTTCAGTGAAAATCAAGCCATTTTTTTAATACAGTGTGGGCCAAACAAAACAGTCCACCTTGATATTTAGCATAAGTTATTAGATTTTAAGAAATACCAAAACAGGTTGATTTTTTATCTAAGGGGGACACATTTTTACGGTACATACATCTGTCATTTGTCAACCCCCTACCTTCCACTTCCTCCACCCCTTATTTTTAAATAGGGAATAGGGGTCATGTTCTAGCTCATTTGAAAGTTTATTCAATTCTCTATTCAGTAATATTAACATTGACATAATTATTTATACAGGGTGTCCAAGAAAAATTATTTTGAATTAAATTAATTGACACAAAAAGAAGAATGTATGTAATTTATTTAACTCAAAATACATTCTACTGCTGACAGAAAACAGAAAAAAATGTTTATTTCATAAATAAACATTGTTGTTTAAATTCAATATTCAACCTACCAAGAGACAGATGGGTAGCAGTTTAAACACTGAAATCAAGCGAAAAGCAATGTTTATTTATCAAAAAACATTTTTTCTGTTTTGTGAAAGCAGTAGAATGTATTTTGATTTTTAATTAAATAAATTACATACATTCTTCTTTTTGTGTTAATTAATTTAATTAAAATTTTTTATTCTTGGACACCCTGTAGAAATAATTATGTTAATATTTATACTGCTGAATAGAGAACTGAATAACCTTTCAAATGAGCTAGCACACGAACACTATTCCCTATTTAAAAATAAGGGGTAGGGGAAGTGGAAGGGAGGGGGTTGACAAATGACAGATGTATGTACCGTAAGAATATGTCCCCCTTAGATCAAAAATCGACCTGTTTCGGCTTTTCCTTAAAATCTAATAACTACTGCCAAATATCGAGGTGGACTCTTTTCTTTGGCCCACACTGTATAGAACATTAATATCATCATTTTATTGATTATTTAACATTTTCATGTTGACACAAATTTTTTTGGTGGTGTGGGTTGTAATGATAATCACATTTTTGTTTGTTTTTGACGTTTCGACCTCCATTCCCGAAATCTTTTTCAAAAAAAAAAAAAAAAATTATAGAATTAACTGATGTTGGACTTCCATGTAAATAGAACCTTAATTTAAAATAAAAATATAATTAAAAAAAAATATAAAAATACATACATATTCGTGTTTTCGAATCGTCTTGTCAGAAGACAATAATTATATTTATTAAAATACAGAAACGGGCAATAGTCCAGAGTTTTACTTTTCGTAGAACTATAATACTACGATATAAAATTCATGTGTTTTGGATGTGGTATTATAGACCAGGGCGCATCGGTAAAAATATTAGTACATTTGGACGTTGAGAGGTGACTCAAATTTTTTTGCAGAAACTGCTTGAAAACAACTCAAATAATAATATTTGAGTTATCCTCCCTCTCAAAAAGTCCCGGAACATTGTTTAAATAATTAAAATATCAAAAAATGAAGGAAAAACTCAATTTTTTTCTTCGTTATTTGATTATAACTTAACTTAAAAAGTATTCATTTCCGAGAAAAGTTGTGTTAACATAAAAGTTTCGTAATTAAATGTCCTACAATATAGAAATGGTTAAAAATTTAAAAAATAGTCACCCTTGTTGCAAAATAGCAATAATTGCGAAAAAACCATACAAAAACAAGTATTTGCATTTTACGCTTTTCAACCATTTATGCTACACTTACGACCTTCATACTTCACCCAGTAAAACTTTATGATACACTAAAATAACACTGTAAATTTCATTAAGGTCGGTTTAACAAGTTTTGCAAAATAAATTTTGAAATCCAGCTTTCGAAAAAAAAATTCATTTTTTCAAAATGTTACAGCAGATAGCAAGTTGAATTTTTTTTTACTTATAGAAGTGTACTGTAGCTTTCATCTGCAATTTGCAAAATTAAAATCGATTTACTACCACGGCGTCAGGAATTTTTGAAAAAAAAATTATTATTGGTGTTACGCGCAGGACAGCGGATAGTTTGCTCTGATTGGGCATTCCAATGACCTTTGATAATGATTGATACATTTTAATTTTTATTACATTTTGATATAAATAAATAAATTTGTTTATTTCAAAATAAAAACACATACTCTATCTTTTGAAATAACACTTTTTTAGCAAAAACTTTCTTTGTTCATATATCTTAACTTAGAGAATAAAAGTTTATTATTTTTAAACATATGCAATTGTTTAAACAATATTTCACAAACAATAATAAAATTAGTTTGATTTTTGTGGAATTAAAATATTAAAATACAACAAAATATAAAGTAAGAAAATAATATATTAAATAAAATTTGGAAGAAATTTTGGTGGAAATCAACTTGTGTGAATCGAACACCGCTCTCCTGCGCGTAGCACCAAAAATTAATGTTTATTTAAAAAATTTCCTGACGCCGTGGTAATTAACCGATTTTAATTTTGCAAATTGCAAATGAAAGGTACAGTACACTTACTTATAAGCAAAAAAAAATAACTTGCTATCTGCTTTATTTTCAGTCCTGCAACATTTTAAAAAAATGAATTTTTTTTGCGAAAGCTGGATTGCAAAATTTATTTTGCAAAATCTATTTAACCGATCTTAATGAAATTTACAGTGGTGTTTTACTATATCATAAAGTTTTTCTGGGTAAAATATTAAGGCCAAAGTGTAGCGTAAATAGTTGAAAAACGTAAAATGCGAATACTTGTTTTTGTATGGTTTTTTCGCAATTATTGCTATTTTGCAACAAGGGTGACTATTTTTTAAATTTTTAACCAATTCTGTATTGTAGGAAATTTAATTACGCAACTTTTATGTTAGTACAACTTTTCTCAGAAATGAATAATTTTAAAGTTATAATCAAAAAACCTATAAAAAAAAATCGAATTTTTCCTTCATCTTTTGACATTTTGATTATTTAAACAATGTTCCGGACCATTTTGAGTGGGAGGATAACTCAAATATTATTACTTGAGTTATTTTCAAGCAATTTCTGAAAAAAAATTTGAGTCACCTCTCAACGTCCATCTCAAAACAGATGCGCCCTGGACTATTAGTATTATACTCTAGAAATTATCGACTTTTTTTCGTCCCACCAATTCAATTTGATGTGAACTCTTAGAAGAATAACGTAGTCAAAATTTTCAAATAGAAGTTTACCAAAACGTTGAAAATTCGGATGGCCCGGAAGCCTTGTGCGGGACGCCGGGACACCACTTCGTAATTCGTGCCATGTCCCGAATTTTTCGGGCTAGTTGGTCACACTATCAATTTATTTATTTAGCGTATGGCACCTGACACATTTACATTTACATATATTTTGTGTAAGACAATACATAGGTTTACAAACGTACATCTAACTTATTTACATAGTCTATCGACTCTGAAGTCGCCATTAGGAAATCCTCTGACCTGCCATGATAATATGATCTTCTGGGACACTGTTCTGTGATGTAATAGATGGTTTGTGGTTGTCCACAGTCACAGAGTGAGAATGGTCGTTTACCCCATTTGTGCATCATGTATCCACATCTGCCGTGTTGGGTTCTGATTCGGTTCAGCATAGACCATGTGTTGCGTGGTAAGTCAAACCCTGGTGGTTTTTGTGTGATGCAGGGTAAGTTGCTATTTTGTTGTTCCATCCATTCTCGACTCCATGTTGTCGTTAAATTGAACTCATTTTCCACAGCCACCTTTGCTGTTTTTATTGGTGGTCATCTGGAGCGTAGACGGTTACCGTTGGCGGCATCTATATCTTGATGGATTTGCAGGTTCTCGTTATCTACTATCTTTTTGTACTCATTAGTGAGTGCGTGTATGCGTCGTAGTTTGGGTGGTGGGATGTGGCTCAGTACTGGGAGCCATTGCGTAGGGGTAGATTTGATAACTATAGCAATAATTCTCATTGTATTATTAAATTGGGCATCTACTTTGTGTATATGTGGGCTGTTAAGCCATGCTGAAAAGCAGTATTCCGCAGTTGAGAAGACTATGCCCAGGGCAGATGGTCGCAAGGTGGAAGCCGATGCTCCCCATGTTGTGCCGCACAGCTTCTGGATGATGTTGTTTCTGGATTTAAGTTTTTCCGCTGTTTTTGTCAGATATTTCTTGAATGATAGGGTTCTGTCAAGAGTCACCACAAGGTACTTTGGTGTTTTATTGTAGGCGAGTGTGGTGTTTCCTAACTGAATATTGAGTATTCTTCCTGCAAACTTGTTATTTAAGTGGAAACTGGAAACCTCTGTTTTCGTAGCGTTTGGTTGTAGCCTCCATTTACGGAAATATTTTCCCACTATATGTAAGTCCGCCGTGAGGATTTCTTCTGTTTCTTCAAATGACTTACACCTTGTTGCAAGGACCCAGTCATCGGCGTAACCAAACTTCCTTGATCTGGTTTCTGGTATATCAGAGATGTATAAGCTAAAAAGAAGAGAAGCCAGGACAGATACCTTAGGCAGTCCATTCTTCAGTTTCCTTGGGGTGCTGATCACAGTGATCACTATCAATAATGGAATGGAATTCTGATAACGGCTTTATCAAAAGCGTTTTGAGTAAAATAATATATGGATACATTACTAGTTTTCTCTGATCTGGTATTTCAAGATGAAAGATAGATACTACCTACATACTTAATTAGTTGGCATAGCCTAAAACCAGACAGAACACATTCACAATATACAAATATATTAAAAAACTACAAATAAAATATTAGGAATATTAAGACCATATTGACATCAACAAAAGAACCCATGTTTGTTTTGAGTTGTGTAAATTCAGATTTTGCATATAACCTTAATGGAAACGTGATAATCAAGACTAATAAAATAGTTCAAATGTCTGAGACTAACATTGTTTAAAGGCAACAAGGAGAAAAATACTATCTACAACATTGGTGGTAAGTTAAGGTACGGTTTAGAAGTCTGGACAGTAACAAGTCACATAGCAGATCAGTAATCGAGCAGCAGCGCAGTCTGCACGATCCTCTAAATGTCACAAAGTGAAGAAACCTACAACCTTCCACCAACAGTCTTCTAAGAGAAAATTCTATGATATAGAGATGTGCCTGTAGGAAATAATAAATAGGAACTGCAGGGATAGATCTATAAAAATTATAGTTGCTGGCCAGGCGACATTGAAGGCACTGGAATGGACTCGGTTTGACCCCAAGTTAGTTTGATCAACATCTGATTCGGATCAGAAAAAGCATCAAAAGTAAGTTAACTCTGGATTCCTGAACATACTGACATTGAAGGGAACGAAAAAGCGGACCTACTTGCCAGGGGAGGGGCAAAAGAAATATTAATAGGCCCAGAACCTGTCGTTGGTATGGTAAGAAGCACAGCCAAAAGGACAATATCGTACAGGGTGGAAAAGATGAAACTTAACCACTCCTACGAACGAGTGAGTCCCAAATATTCGAAGGGTTTTATACGTGAACCTTCGAAGAAGGGATTTAAAGAACTATAGATATAAATAGGAATGGATCTGCGACTTTTAGTAGGTCTCCTAATACGACACTCTCGCCTCAAGGGGCACATGAACAAAATTGGACTGACAGAAATGCCAGTTGCAGATTTTTTCAGGCTGATAACGGGATGGCAGGATACGTTCTGTGCAACTGCCCAATGTTGGAGAATATAAGGCTCTATTAATTGGAGCATTATCAACTCGAAGCCTAAAACTTTGTAGATGTGACACCTAAGGCCCAACCAAACTTTATGGAATCATCTGATATTTCTTATTATTTCGTGCGGATTTAAAAAAAAACGAACACACGAAGGCAAACAATATTATTGTAAAGAAATTTAATCACAAATACATAACAATTAAATAAAACGTTAAAAACAAATTGAAACTAGTTGTTGTAAAGTCAATAGCATAAAAAATTTCATTGTAGAACAAATAATGTTTAAATTGTTTTTATTTTTCTTTTGTTTCTTGGTAGTCAGTGTTATCACTGCTTGTTCTTATGCAAGCTTCAACTTGCGTGGGCACGTTCCTAATCAAATTATTAATATTTTGTTGTGGTACGTTGCTCCATTCTTCAAAAGCAGCTTGTATTAGCCGTGCAGTGTTTTGTGGATTATCCCAGCGAGCTCTAATTTTTCTTTTAAGCATATCCCACAAATACTCTATAGGGATAAGCTCGGGTGAGCAAGCAGGCCATTCCAAACAAGGGATATCTTCTGCTTCAATGATGTCCCTAGTCACTCTAATGGTATGTATAGGTCCATTGGCATGCATGAAAATTAAATTTTCTTCTGTTGCACCTCTCCAGAGCCTAACTACAGGTTATCAACATACTTTTGAGAAAGTTGATTGGATGAAAATTAAAGGAGTTTTTTTTACGGATCACAATGCCACTCCAGAACATTTCACTTGCCCTTTTATATATTATGTGAACAGATCTCGACAGTTTTCGTTCTTGCTCGTTTTCCTCGACCTCTAAGTACACGAATTCGTGGGTTATCTGATTTTACATAAATCCTGGCTTTTTATGAAAATAGCATCAATAGCATGTCAATTTCCGATGTTCCAGTTTTGGTGGTGAAGACACCAATTTAGGCGATCAGTCTTGTGCTGCCTGGATAACTCGGGAACCCATAACTCTCTCGTGCTGTATACTTCTTGGCCAGAACTCTTCTTCTTATCGTTTTAACTGAAACAGTTACACCTGTAGCTTCCAAAAGCTGCCTTTGGAGCTGCAGGTGAAAAATAGTTTGGTGTCCTCCAGCTGATTGGGCAATTAAACGATCGTGGTGAGCCGTTATTACTTTTGGAGACTTTCCCTTGCTTTATTTTTGAGCTTTCCTAATTCCCTTTACCTAGCACAAGTTTTGGACAAAACGCCCTCTATTACGCCTAGCTGTGCAGCTATGTCCCTCTGAGAACATTACTTGCTCCACAAGACCAATAATCTTTCCCCGTTCTCCGATAATCCCACATGTCACTTACTGTCACTTGCTGTTGCGTTTAGTAAATTTCAATTTTCGACTTATCATCGACTTATTTCGTATGCTTTAAATGATGACGTACGGGTAAAGATTCGCGGACTCAACTGTAACTAACAGTTTAACATTTATTGCTTCCAGACGTTGTTCTCTATGGAAACGTTTGTTTAAACACAAAGAACAATGTTTTGTTGTTTGTTGCTCTGTACAAAAGTGCTAATAGTAATATTATTTAAGGCTGTGACTGATAAATCCGAAATGAAAAGTATGTGTTAAAAGTATCTAATATAATTAATTATCCTTTTTAATTCTAAAATAGGAACCTTTTTTTTCATTTATTTTCAAATTCATTTATATTAGCATATTTGATAATATATAATCTCATATAGGTAGTGTTGAAGTTTTACATTTTTATATCATTACCTATCTGATACTTTTAATAATGCTGCCCTCTGGTAGAAGCTAGTAAAAAATTATATTTAGGGCCGGTTGTTCGAACGCTAATCAAAACTGATCATTATCAAATATTTAATTACAATTATATTTGATTAAGCTTACTTCTGACAGATGTCGCATTTTGAGTTTATGTTGACTGATTTATTTTATTATTTTGGTTTTAATTTAAAATAAAACATAATTAAACTCTTTCTGATGTTAATTTCTTGTTTACTCAATTTCTTGTACAAATCAATAATAATAATAATAAGCATGTTTTAATAATTTAAGAGCTGCGGCTATATTTTAATTACTGTTTTACCTACAATCAATAACTGATTAGTGTTTTACATGTATTTTTCATGTCCCGATTCGATTCCCATCAAGAAAATTGATTACAATAAATGATTGATTATAATCAACTTCTTGATTAGCGTTCGAACAACCGGCCCTTAGACAGCTACAAATTTAAGTATATCAAACGACGTCAGATGTACACTCATGGCCCCCTCCCCCGTATCGGATACCGTCGTAATAAGCAAAATCGACGTAGTTTATGGATGTTCCCTAATCTAACATAGTATCCTTTATAACAAAGCGCTCGTACACATGCAGGGGTTACGCCGC
Organism: Diabrotica virgifera virgifera; assembly: GCF_917563875.1. NCBI lineage: Eukaryota > Metazoa > Arthropoda > Insecta > Coleoptera > Chrysomelidae > Diabrotica > Diabrotica virgifera. Next base: position 94,044,129 of record NC_065452.1, read on the forward strand.
GGTTTACCTGAAAACCCCAAACGCCGCGGTTCAAGTTAACATAGGAACAAATTCAACCGCTCAACATGCGTACACATGCAACCGCTCAACGTCATCAAACTGCGGCGGTTGTAAGCTAACGCTCATACATGTGAGGGCGGTTTGCCAGCGGTTGACGCCGCGGTAAGCCGACGTTTGTACCGTACATATGACAGCGTTTGACTGGCGGTCCTATTCCTCTCTTAGTAACTTACAACCGCCGCGGTTAGACGACGTTGAGCGGTTCATGTGTACGATACGTTGCGGTTGCATTTGTTGGTAACTTGAACCGCGCCGTTTGGGTTTTTCAGGTAAACCGCGACGTCAACGTTGGCAAACCGCCCTCATATGTACAAGCGCTTACAAACCAAGTCCTACCCGTTACGGTTATTAGGCTCCTAAAAATCTCTGCCAAGGTCACCCACGGCTGAAAGATATCCCTGCATCACCCTTCATTATTCCAACCCAGCACCAAATTCCCGATATCGATTGCCTGGTAGTTAACTTAATACCTAGAAACTGGAACAACTACGATAATCTTTTACTATAAGACTTCAGCTGAACCCTCTACGAGCCGCTGATTAAGTAACTTATCACACTCAATAAACCGCTTTTAATGGGCGATCAACTTGTAGACACATAACAATTTGGGGTAGTATTTAGCATATTTATATTAAATACACTATAGATAGAGAAAAACCACTTTACTAGTAAGGTTATATTACAAGAAGTTCGGATGATAGACTAAGAATAAAACCAAAGAGATATACTGTATGACGCAAGAGTGTGGAATAAATTATTTTAGAAAAAAACGACTTTTAGAAAAAATTTTTAACACGTCAATTTTAATTGTTACTGGCCATAAATTGCTATACATTTTATTTGTTGGACATTACGTCATGAGGAGGTAATGACATAATCGAAGATTTTTTTTAAATGCAAACTGAGGTCACGGGCGCGTCATTTGAAAGGTCTCCTAATTCTAATATTTCTACAGAGTTAACCAGAATTATGTACTTAGTTAATGTAAAATGGAATTACATTAAATACTTATTCACCCAACTAAATTACGCAAGGAAAGAATTTACTGCCAGTTTTTCTCATTGCATTATTGCGTAAAGTTGTCAATTTAATTATTCTTATAATTTAATTATTGAACCAAGAGTGTTAATTAACCTTGTATAAATAAATATTAAAATGAATATTAAATTAAATTTCATTAAAATGAAAATTAAATAAATATTAAAGTGAATCGTTGTAAAGCTGATTAGCATACCTTTCAAATGAGGTGGTATACCGTGAGATGGTTTGTATTTAAAAGAATCGTTGATTACGCCATTACTCCAATACTGATGACGTCATATCCAGCACGTTATAAAGTATTGATGGCAATTCACTCAAAAATTAAAATTGACGTGTTTTAAGACTTTCGTAATAGTCGTTTCTGAAATAATCCCAGACACGAAAAAGTAAAGTAAGTCTCAAATAATGAATGTATTCCATACTTTTACATCATACTGTATGTACAGGTGAAAGGTATATGTGTCGACGAAGTGTTCATAGCAAAAGAGTGTTTTAATTTAGTTATACAATCTATCTCTATAGTAACTGGCATACTGAAGTGCCGATTCCACTAATCGATAAAATATATGTGTCGAATAGAATGATATGTAATTATTTTGACTAGTTAGTGATTAGTAGTACGCAACATTGACGAGATAGTCGGGATAAATAATTATTGTGTCTATTGACTTAGCAATGTAGCGAATATCAATTAATTAATAGGCTAACAGTAATGTATGTACACTTAAGATTTTAAATAAATTAACAGACATTGGTGTATTTGCCAATAAACAAAATATGCAGTTTATAAAAGTGCCGATACTATGTGTGAAAAGCTATTATTGTATATCTAATAAAAAATTATTATGTTCATTTCAGGGATTAAGGTCTTGTACTGGCATCAACGTTTTCCACCTTTTCAAGAAGCGTCCTACATTTTTTTTTTCTTTTTTTTTGTTTGTAATTTAATATTTTGTTTTGTTTAGTCCATTTCTATCCATTCTCTTTATATTTTTTTCCATTTTGTTCTGTGTTATTTTTCATTTGGCAATGCCTTTCATTAAAGCAGTGGCGTAGCTGAAGATTGGGGGCCCCCCGCGACAATTTTTGTGTGCCCCCGTATTATAAACATAACGACAACTAATAACAGTATAACGACTAAAATATGATATGTAAATGACAATGTTTGGTCTTTCTTTAATATTCAGATTATGGGATGCACAATGAACATAGGAAGCTGTTTTTTAAATGTCAGTTATGCGCCTTTGTACGCCTGAATATACACCACTCATAACTAGTGTGACCAACTAGCCCGAAAAATCCGGGACATGGCCCGAATTACGAAGTTGTGTCCCGGCATCCCGGACAAGGCTTCCGGGCCATCCGAATTTTCAACTTTTTGGTAAAAATCTATATTTTCGTTTTTATTCTAAGAATTAACATCAAATTAAATTGTTGAGACGAAAAAAAAAATTTTATCCTGGTATAAATTTTAATAGTTCTATGAAAGAAAACGAAAACTGGGGAATTTTTTTTATTTGTGTGTTTTAATTATCGTCTTACGAAAAGACCATTCAATGATTGCTGATGCATCTTTTTTTTTCGGTTTTGTCAACCACTTTACAAGTAGATAAACCTCTTGAGTTCGTTCGCGAAATATGATTAATTTCCAAACCGTTGCATGCTTTGAGCCAAATTCAAATCTGCTGCGTTGCAATATGATTTTTTATCTAAACATTTATTTTATTATCAGTACAGTAATCAGTTTGAATCCGAAAATCGATTAGTGACCATCTCGGAATTATTGTTTTTGACCTGACTTTTTCATTTCAATATATTATTATTGTTAATATGAATATGGAACCAACACAAGAAAGTAAAAACAGAAAACGATATTGCACTTTCAATAAAATATTGGAAGAAGAATTTCTATTTTTGAAAAAAAAAGTAACTCTAACAGTGACATGAAGTGTGATACTCGTGGATCGGAATTTTCGATCGCCCACAGTGGTAGAGCGGATATACTAAGTCACATCAAAAGTGAAAAACACCGAAGAGTGAAAAACACCGAAAAAATTGACTCAATTTTTCAAGCCAACAGCTTCATCGAGCATTGATTTAGAGACAGCAGCTCGGGAAGGTGTTTGGGCGTATCATTTGATTAAGCCCATTAAAAATATCATTGTCAACATAAAAATATTAAATAACCAATAAAATGATGATATTAGAGTCCTATATTTAAAAAATAACAAATGGCCCGATTTTCATTCAAAAGTCCCGGATTTTAGGTATTTTTTTCAGCATTGTCCCGGATTCGACTGAATTGGAGTTGGTCACACCACTCATAACGCTTGTCTCATCACACTCCTTTCCTCTGCAGTTGTGTACCGAAAGGTGCTTTGACTGTATAAATCTTAAAATTTTATTTACAAGACCTTTGCACTTTGGTCTAACATGCGAATAAATCCCAAAAAACTTTCAACAACTTCTGCTTTGGTAGATAAATTATTTTCATCGCAAGTTATTTTTACGTACCGGAAAATAAAACTAGTAGTAAGGGAGGAAAGTATGCTAAATTTGCAGTTACTCGAGCGTTATGGGGACTTATTGGGTTGTGAAGATTAAGTCCTAAAACCAAAAAAAGTTAAGTAAAGTTTTGCATTCAAGTGGGGACTTTCCATTTCTTAATTTAATTTTCCATTTCCAACAATAATTTTTTCCGATTAATTGTCTCGAATAAGAGTTACTTATTTTTACGTAAGGAATGCAAATCTGCAATAAAAAATGGGGGCTACTATTTAATATTTTAAAGTAACCACCCATCCCACCTACGTGGGGGTGGTGTTTGGCGTCATTCGATAGATTTTTCAAAAATATTGAATACGTATATTTTACAGTTTTTCGATGTGATGTTTATTTCGCGAAATATCGCGTCGATTCTATTTAAAACTTTAAATTTACCCCCATCCCTCTCCGTGTCAGGTCGAGTTTGGTATCATTCGATAGATTTTTAAAAAATATTGAAAATGTATTTTTTATTTTTTCGATCTGACGTCTATTTCTCGAAATATTCGCATTTTGCTCTTTGTGGCTCGCCCATTTCCTTACGCCCCGCTCAAACCGTCAGATTTTTGAAATATACACTGTTCTGCATGTACTTAATTTACCTTATCTTAATCTGATGATTAAGAGTTTTTGTAAGGATAGAATTTTTTTTATATATGGAAATAAAAACAATTAACTAATATATGGAAGTGGTACATTTACAGGCAACAAGGTTTCTCCCCATGTCATATTCTGACGCGCTCGAGTAACTGCAAAAATCCCCGCTGATATTGTTTTGAAATATCTTGAGTGTTATCAAGTTTGAATGGTATCAGTTTCTTGAGCCAGCAAATTTATAACTTCGTTTTGTATTTGGGGGCTCAAATAATTTGTTTTAAGTTATTGTTTTTATCGATTAATTTAGCTAAAACAGGGTCAAATTTAGCTAGTAAAAGAACCACCGATAAAAAATTATCCTTTTGGGATTTACTTTTATCTAAACCACCAATATGTCCACTAAACGCTAAATTGCACCCGGAAAGAGTAAGAGTTACGTCAATTACCTGCTTCATTACTTCCTTCCAAATTCCCTATTTTGATGTTTATTGGGGAAATATATGTATTTTGATCTCCTTTAAAAAAAGTAGAAGTATAAAGCTTGAAGGCTTTAAGGGGCCCCTCCTAACGTCGCCCCCCCCCCCCCCGCCTTGCGGGCTCTGCGGGCCTGTCAGCTACGCCACTGCATTAAAGGCATTACATAAATAAATAAACAATATTTCATCTGTTTTTATACTTCCTTGATGCAATAAAATCCATTTAATATTAACCTAAATTTTTTGGATAATTTTTGCTGTGAGTTATATTTATATTGGAGTCATATAAAAAAATCAGAAGAAGCAACCTAGTGTACCAGTATGAAGTACAAAGGAAAATGTCTAACATAATAAAAACATTAAATAGAGGTCTTGGAAAAGGCAGTAATACAAAAAATACTTTTGCCTTTTTTACAGACTGCAAGCTTTTATCAAAAATCTAGTATTTTAGTTTCTATAAAATTAGGGCTACTTCTAATTACATATTTATTGTTAAAATTTCTACTTTTGTAATTAATCTTTGTACAATCCATCCATGTTAATAACCCTGCATGGTCGATATGTCATGTAAAGAAAAAAAGTTTGTTAGTGCTTAACTCCATTTTGGGAAAGATTTTATGTAAAATTGTTTACTTTAGTATGTGTCAATTTTTCCAGGGCATATTTATTTCTATCTTTAAGTGGACCTCAATTAAAAAAAAAAGTTTACTATCGGAAAATACTCTTACATACATTTGTATTAATCCATACAACAGGTGGTAAGACCTAAACAAAATAAATTATTGCTTTTCGAAAACATTAAATCATTAAACAAATTCACTTATAGAACGATTGTTTGAAAATGAAATTATTAATTGTAGCAGTAAATAATATGTTTTGAAAGTTATTCCCAAACAATCAAGTGTTTATATTGAATATGTGCCGAATTACAGCTTGTCATTGATATATTTTATTCTAAACAAACCAAGACTCTATTGGTTGGCGTATTGTTTTAAAATCTAACATGAAACTTAAACAAACACTCCTACTTAAAAAATATTTATTTCTATTTATAAAAATTTACAAAAAAATCAGGGTTCTATTGATTTCTGTGTGTATGTGAATTTATTTCTAGTCTCTTAGATTAGACTTTTAAATATATGTATATAAAGCAATCAAACACAGCAAGAAAAGTCAAACACCCTGATGGCTGGAAAATGTCCAGAGACAAAAAGATGCAAAAACAACAGAAATAATATTACATTGGCTGCCGATAGGGAAGCGAAAATAGGAAGACGAGATTATTGGATAACGTGGAAGACGACTTGAAAACTATGAACATAAGACAATGGATGAGATGGACGCAAGAGAAATCTGAATGGAAGGACATAGCCAGACAGGCAAAGAGCCATCCTGATGCCAAAAGAAGAAGAACCAAACACAGCTAAAAAACGCTCCAACAGGTAGATTCCTGGAATACGTTTTCATATATTTTGAGTTGTCGTCATTGTCTCTATAAAATTCCTTTGGGTGTAAGAATCAATATATTATAATCAATTTTTCAAAAAGTATGATGATCATATTTTGGTTTTTAAGCGCACCCGCTCTTCCGGTAGGAATATATGGAGAAGTAACACCGAGCCACAAGCTCTCATCCATAGGTCGATCAGGATCAGATACACCTGAAGACGGGTAAAAGCGAGAGAAATCGTTCAAATTTTTCAGTTGCGTCTGTAACTTATAGCAAAATTTCGTCTTCTGATGACGATATGATTGCTTTTGATTCTGTTTTGACTAAACTGAAAAGAAAACAAGTTGGTATACATTTTCTTAATCGCGAAAAAATAATTTATGGAGAATATCATCATCTATTTCAAAACTTAAAATGAGATAATGAAAGAAAGTGTAATATCGTTCTCCCTCGTGTCCCAAATAGGGGATCTTTCAAAAACGGCAGCAATTAATGCCTCCTTATTCATTGTACAAACATTAAAACATTAAAACCGTGCGAAAAAAACTAAATTCTCATTCGAGTAAAAGGGGTCAGGCGGGTTAAAGCGGTTGGCCCGCGCGAACCGTTTAAAATCGGGTCCGCGCGGTTTGACCGTAAGCGGAAACCGCTTCCACTATGTTCGCCGACTAAGTAGCAGATTCATTTAGCATTTTAAGTTTCTACGTTAAGGTGCGTATTCACCAAAATAGTTGCCAACTTCTGTGTTACATTTGGCTACTACATTGTTTTTGGAAATAAACTACAATATTTTGTAATTAAAATAACATATTTTTATTGGTCGTTCGAAATATGAAATCGAGAAGTGTTGGTATTTTTATTGTTTCTGGAAATAAATTATGATATTTGTAATTAAAATAACATATTTTATTGGTCGTTAGAAATATGAAATCAAGTGTTCGTATTTTTATTGCGTCTGGAAATAAACTACAATGTTTGTAATTAAAATGACATATTTTTATTGGTAGTTCCAAATATGAAATCAAATGTTCGGATTTTTGATTACCAAGTTGTCTATTGTTACACTACAGTTGAAGAATATTTCATGTATACTAAGATAATTCTTAGTTAACGATTAGTATCATCGCTAATAAAAAATTAAATGAACAGCTGAAAATTAACCCAGAACTGACGATACGGGATCCTGGGAACGCACCTTATTTTTAAAATGACATTGTGTCTCAGCCTATTTCGCGTAGCCATTCGCGCACGCGCACTGCAGTAATACCTTTCTCTCACTGTTTTGTGTGACGTCCAGAGAGATAGTCGCAAGTAAATAGGTTAGTGTTTACTAATTATACTGAAATATCTTGGCCTTGGTATCAGTGTGACCCCACCCTCACTTATAACTATCTTTTTCACTTTTTTATAAAAAAATGCAACGATAATTCAAATTTTAAAGAGTGGCAATAGTACGGAATGTAATAACTATTGAGAATTTCTTTATCAGACGTAACATACAAAGTTATAGCTTTTCTAATAAAAAAGAGGATAGAGAAAATAGTTGAACCAAGACTTGGAGAATACCAGGCAGGTTTCAGAAAGGGTAGAGGAACAACAGACCAAATCTTCACAATAAAAGAAATATTCCAACTATGTACTATTCTCTTCATTGATTTCATCAAAGCATACGACTCCATAAAAATACATAAGCTGATAAATATTTTAGAAAAATTTAATACCTCAAGGAAATTAACTAACCTAAAGATAACAATGACAAGAACAACGAGTAATGTGAGAGTTAAAGACCAGGTTATTGAAGACTTCACCATCAAATCCGGATTGAGGCAACTCCCTATCAACTTAACTGTTCAATATAATGCTTGAGAAAATCGTGAGAGACAACAATATGAACTGTAAAGGTGATATAATCTATAAATGACATAAAATTATGTCCTACGCGGATGATCTAGCAATTATAGCAACTGGTGAAAAAGAACTACAAGACATAATGAATAGAATGGTGGAAAATGACTTTAAAATGGGATTGCAGCTAAATCAAAAGAAATGCAAAGTTATGAGAGTAGGAGGAACACGACAGCACTTGCACTAAACGCGGACTAAACACTTTACGGAGAAAAATGCAAATAGAGGCAGTAGAAGAATTTGTATATTTAGGAGCTAGAATAACTGAGAAGTGCGAGGAAGAGAGAGAAATTGACGCAAGACTTTCAAAAGCAAATAAGACTGCAGGAGTTATGAACCACCTCCTAAGAGCGAAACAGGTGGGTGTCACGAAACGCAAAACTTCGTCTATATAAAACTACGCTAAGACCACAGCAATATATGGATGCGAGACATGGGTATTAAACCAAAAGTCTAAAGAAAAATCGTTAAGATGGGAACGCAAGATTTTGAGGAGAACACTCGGAGCAAAGAAGAAGATAGAAGATGGTTATATTAGGTGAAGAAATAAAGAAATTTATGAGATCTACACAGAGCCAATCATAGATATGATCATAAAAAGAAGAAGATTGCAGTGGCTGGGTGATATTGAAAGAATACCAGAAGAACACCGAAGTAAATAGCTTGGAAGACACCATGCTATAAGAAAAGGAAGGGGAAGCCTACAAGACGATGGCAACAAGCGGTTGTAGCGGATTTGGAAGAAAATAATGTTAAGCATTATTTTTAAATACCTCGTTTAATTTACGATAAAAAACCTTTCTTGCTTTCATAAGAGGCACCGTTTTTATGCAAAAATAAAATATTTTAATATTTACAAAGTAGGTATTTTCTATGCAATATTGAAACTTATTTCGAATACTTTATAGGGGAAGGTATCTTTTTTTTGTAACAAATTGAACGAGGAATTCAAAAATGGTTTTTAGTTGCAAATATCTCAGTGGCGTACTATTTTTTCTTTAAAATATTCAAACCATTACCCGTATGCACCACAATGATAAATATAAAATTATTAATTGTATGTCAAAAAATTCGCAATAACTAGGTACCTCTTACAACCCACCAAATTTCATTTGCATATCTCAACCGGTTTTAGATCAATAAATAAATTTTCGGTTTGTAAGACAAATTTCAAATATCATGTATCACGGAAACGAAGCATTTGCGGACATACGTTTATAGAACAAAATGTCATTATGTTTTAATGCAGAATTACCCCTTAAAGTTTGTCATACTTATTTAGAAACTCCCTGTATAACTAGATTTCTGTAGAGTAGGAATCACACAGTGACAAACTTTGTAGCATTGAAAAACGAATCTGACCAATTTCGTGACTTTGTTGTGAAATGTACGCATTAATTACGTGTTCCTAGTCAAATAAATAATGTAAGACGCAGGTGCAGAAATCATAAATAACGATTTACAACTTTGTTGTAAGGAAGTCTTACCACTGACTAAGCAATGCTGATAAAGCTAGATAAAATCATATTGTTTTCTCTTAAACACTTTTAAGGTTAAAATGAGTAAAAGACGTGACGAGTGCGATGTGTTTAATATCAGATTTTGTATACAATCTCTTTTTTTTTCTGTATGTGGCATGTTTTCAAGATGCAATTTGAAATGTTTTTTTTAGTTTCCTATTACTATAACAATAATAAATAGCCCGGCGGATGCTATTATGAAAAGTCGCCAAAACATTGAGACCATGGTTAAAAATGATATTTGTATAAATACCTAGGAGTAGGAGTAAGCGCAACCATTAATAAATAAAAACAGAACTAACTTCTAACTTCCAAGTTCATATAATATGAAGAGTAGGATAGCTACACTGTTCACATTTTACATCACTATAAATATATTATTAAACATTAAGAAATTAAGGCCTGAAGGATAAGTAAAAATCCTAAACCGGAATTAAACCATAACATATTCTAAATCCATTGTTAATAATAAAGACCTGAAATCCCTAATAGAACATTATTGCCTGGCCTGAGGTTAAAAACAGCAAATTCTGATATAATTGATGGATTCGACCGTTACTTGATGGAAGTTCATTTTATCTCACAATAAAACACTGAAATTCTGATATGGATGTCAAACCCAAGAGACTAGATAAGATCTTGCAAATTATTTGTCGGAAGTGATTAAGGGAACAGCATGACTCACTAAGAAAGATATTTCATCAAGGACTAGCTAATACACTGGGACTTCTCCAAACCAAATACCTTATTATCAATATGTCCCTGAGACTATGCTTGAGAATGACAACGGAAACGGCCGAGGTACGATTCCGGCACAGATACCAGAAATTTTTCAATTTCTAATTTAAGTGAGCTGTCACCGCGCTTCGGAGGGCAAGTAAACACGTCAGTTCTGGTTAAATAAATACTCTTTAAAAGTAAAAACCTGAGCCAGAAGGTTTCCTGAATGGAAGATGTACAAGCTAATCTGGGGATTCCTAACAATAATTATTTGCGTGTTAAATACAACGAGAAGATCGCCAAGATACAGATAGACTAAAGTATTAAACAATAACAATAATTATCCTCTCTACTCCTGGTATCAAATCTAAAAACTTTCTAGATATCATCATTCTGGAACTTAACTGGCGTTTAGACGCCGCGATAAATGTGAGCAATTTATTGTGACGATAAATTGCTACGATTTATTTATTTTTTAAAGCTGTTAAGATGCTGCGATATATTGTCGCAATTTATTATAAACTGAAACAACTCGATCGTTACAATAAATTGATGCAATCCGATACCAACTCCAATCCAACTCCAATTCCGATAACTCGCTGCGATGTACCGCTGACACACAACGATAAATTGAAACAACTTGATTGATATCGATAAATTCCTCGGATTAATAGCGGTGTGTAAACGCTGCCTTTTTTTAGGCAACATCTTTATAATACAGAATATATGAGGCACTTAGGACACAAGGGGTATAAGGGTCAATTTTAGAAAATTAGGTTTAAAATAAAAAATGCACTCACAAACACATAGAAAACATGGTGGCTTCAAACTTTCTAAGCTAACAATAAAATGATCAAAAATGACATATCATTGAAAATATGCTAAGTAGTATCTACCTAGATTTTTAAATTCGTCTAGAACTTTGAACAAAGTTTTCTCAAAACTTGGCACTTATACCCATGTGTTCTAAGGGCCTCATATAATATATAAATCTAATAATATATAATATATAGGGTGTCCCAAAAGTAACGGAACGGTTGAATATTTCGCGAAATGAACATCGGATCAAAAAACTGAAAAATATGTATTCAATATTTTCAAAAATCTATCGAATCACACAAAACACGAACCCCCACTCCACCTGGAGGTGGGGTGAAAAACCTAAATGGAAACTTCCAGTGTTTATTGCCGATTTGGATTAGTTACGTAAAAGTAAGCAACTTTTATTGAATACACTTTTTCGAATTGTGTATAGATGGCGCTATAATCGGAAAAAACGATTTATCGTGATATAATAGGTAATGCATAGAAACGGTCTAATGTCATTCTCTTTGCCTTATCCCTAAGTGGGGTCGGCATTTCTCCACACAATTCTATCTTGTGTCATATCAATGTTAATCCCCTTTACCAACATGTCCTGCCTTATCGCCTCCCCCCAGGTCTTCTTTGGTCTTCCTCTCCTACTCCTTCCAGGAATCTGCACTTCAGCTATTCTTCGTATTGGGTGATTAACATCTCGACGTTGAACATGACCAAACCATCTTAACCTATGCTCTCTCATTTTGGCAACAATTGGTGCCACACCTAGACTTCCCCTAATATACTCATTTCTAATTTTATCCTTCTTTGTCACTCCACTCATCCATCTAAGCATTCTCATTTCCGCCACATGCATTCGTTGTTCCTCTTTCTTTTTCACTGCCCAACATTCAGTTCCGTACATCATAGCCGGTCTTATGGCTGTTTTATAGAATTTTCCCTTCAGCTTCATTGGAATTTTTCTGTCACAAAACACACCACTCGCTTCTTTCCACTTCATCAATCCAGCCCTAATTTTACTGCATGCATCTCCATCTATTTCTCCGTTACTCTGTAATACCGATCCTAGGTACTTAAAACTATTGCTTTTCACAATCATTTCACCATCCAAAGATACCATTTTTTTTTGTAGTAGCTCCATCTTTAAATGAACATTCCAAATACTCTGTTTTTGTCCTACTAAGTTTTAAACCTTTTTCCTCCAGAGCTTGTCTCCACTCTTCCAGTTTTTGTTCTAAGTCTCTTTCAGTATTTCCTACTAACACGACATCATTAGCATACATTAAGCACCATGGAATGTTACCCTGTTGTTTCGCTGTTATCTGGTCCAAAACTAATGAGAATAAATACGGACTAAGCACAGAGCCTTGGTGCAATCCTACTTTCACATGAAATTTATCAGTCTCTCCCACACCTGTCCTAACACTAGTCGTTACTCCCTCATACATATCCCTCACAATCTTTACATATTCGCCAAGGACTCCTTTCATATTGAGTGCCCACCACAGAATCTCTCAAGGAACTCTATCATATGCTTTCTGAAGATCAATGAATACCATATGAGCGTTTGTTTCTTTACTCCTGTATTTTTCCATCAACTGCCTTATAATGAAAATTGCATCTGTTGTTGATCTACCCTGCATAAAGCCAAATTGATTCTCAGATATTTCGGTCTCTTCACGTATCCGTCTATCAATTACTCTTTCCCATATTTTCATGGTGTGGCTAAGCAGTTTTATAGCGCTGTAGTTTGTACATTGTTGTATATCTCCCTTGTTTTTGTAAACAGGTACCAGTATACTGTTTCTCCATTCGTCTGGCATTTATCCGACTTCCATAATTCTATTAAATAGACCTGCTAGCCACCTTGTTCCTGTCTCTCCCAATGCTCTCCATACTTCCCCAGGAATATCATCTGGTCCTACCGCTTTTCCTTTCTTAATTTTTTTAAAGCGCTTGAGCCACTTCCTCGGTGGTTATTTTGGTGACCATTGTTGCTACTGTCTCCGTTGACTCTACAGGCTATCTGTCAAATTCTTTATTTAATAAGCTGTCAAAGTACTTTCTCCATCTCTTTTTGACATCCCTTTCGTGAGTATTTTATTATTTTCATCTCGGATACATCTAATCTGATTAAAATCTTTTGCTTTCTTTGCTCTCTGTTTGGCTATTTAATATATGTATCTTCGTTTCGCCTTCCCTGGTATCAAGTTGATCGTATAGGTTTGAATACGCTTCTGCTTTGGCTTTTGCTACTGCTACTTTCGCTTCCTTTTTCGCCACCATATAGTTTTGAAGATCTGTGTCGGATCTGATTTCTTGCCACTTTTTATATAATCTTCTCTTCTCTTTTATTATAGAAACGGATTTTAGTATAGAAGCGGTCTAATATCTCGAGAAATACACTTCCAAATGAAAAACTAAAAAAACATGTTTAATATTTTTCAAAAACCTATTGAATGACATCAAACACGACCCCCCACTTTTCACCTTGGAGGTGGGGTGGGGGGTAACTCTAAAACCTGGAATAAGAATCCACATTTTTTTAAGAAAGAATAAGTAACATTTATTCGAAACATTTTTTAGAATTGTTGATAGATGGCCCTAATAAATCGTATTTTTCAGATTATAGCGCCATCTATCAATAACTCTGAAAAATTTTCGAATAAATGTTATTTATTTTTTTCATGACGAATCCAAATGTGCAATAAAAAATAAAGTTGCCACCCACCCCACCTCCAAGGAGTGGGGTCGAGGGTCATGTTTGGTGTTATTCGATAGGTTTTTAAATAATATTAAATATGTGTTTTTGATTTTTTATTTGGAAGTGTATTTCTTGAGATATTAGACCGTTTCTATAATTTACCTATGGTATTAAATAAATAATATATAATATACTAAATCGTTTATATATCTATTAAATATCACAAAAGATGGAAAACGTGTATTAGTTGTGAGATAAAAAAAAATGAAACTAGACGAGTTGGGAAATTTAGCGATATTAACCAATAAATTTACATTATATTGATTGTTTCCCACCTTTACACGTATCAGAGGAGTATGTCAACTAAAACTGTCACTGTGACAGTGGTAGTTTCCAAATTCGTGCCATACGTCTAAAGGTGGGAAACAATCAATATAATGTCAATTTATAGGTTAATGTCGCTAAATTCCCCAACTCGATTAGTTTCATTTCTCTTTATCTCACAACTTAATACGTTTTCCATCTTTTGTGCTATTTTGCCGGTTATTATCTCGCTCATCACTGTATAGTAGGTATACCAAATAAATAGAACTAGTAGAATAGTGAATAGAAGATGTACAATAAGCCAGTGGAGACTATATTAGGACCAGAATATATAACAAAAAGCTTCCAAAGAAAAAACAAAACTTCCCAATATTCAGTAGCCTATATCTGATCTTATTGCCTTAGCTTCATGCCTTTCTAAAAAGTTTGGTAATTATCCATATATACGTTTTCACGTATTCCTAGCCCACGTTTTCAGTCCCGCTATATTATTCAGGCTACCTAAGACCCACTTAATCCAAATGATTTAGGTGTGTATATAAACAGGAAATAAGCAGTTCGAAAATATAACTTCTTGAGCATGCTTAGAGGGGAAAACATTTCTTTTTAAATAAAAATTTGCATACCGAATAACAGTTTTTAAACCCAATTCATTTTACCACCTTCTCGAGCCCATATATACTACTTAATAATATCCGACCATCGTAACCAGACCCAGCGGTGTTACCAGAAAATCGGGACTCGTGGCGTTGGTCGAAAATGTTATGCCATATACCAATACCTACGTAGTCACAATTATTGGATTTTTAGAAGTTAATAAATTTGTCTCCATAAAGTATCATGACCTTGGGATTCATTATTTACTATACTTAAATTATACAAAGTAGTCCAGTCGGGTTAGACGAATAAAAGGCCTATAACCTTGCATGCCGGGCTGCCCCAAATTTTATTTTTCTAATCTTTAGGAAGGGTCAATAGTAGTGAAAATTTAAAATCTCGACTGAATTCCGCCGTTGAGTAGCCGCCATCTTGATTTTAAACGAAGACCGTTTTTGCTCAATATCTCCGCCATTTTCAACTTCTCGACAAAAAGTGTAAGAATTGAAATGGTTGAAAATTCGATTTTCTATAATTTCTTTTATAATAATTTTTTTCGTGCGGTCGATATTTTCCGGGTTATGGACGAAAATAGTGAGAGTTAGAACATAATTATTGAATTATTTCGTTTATTATTAGATTTACGACAAAAGTGTACCGATAAAAAATAAAAGAGAATTAAATTTTATACAATTTTGATTTCTTTCACCTTTTTGGTAAAATCAGTATTTAAGGTAGTACGTAGTAGGTAAAGGCGCGAGCGTAAGACCTGATTCATTTTATAGCAATGGTTTTTGTTCAACATCTACGCCATTTTTAACTTTTCGATAACAACGGCCGGAACTAAAATTGTTCCACATATGATTTCCTACAATTTCTTATTAACATTTTTTTTGGTGCGCTTGATATTTTTGGAGTTAAGCGGGAAAATAGTAAAAAGGGGTGGGAGGCATAATTATCCCAAGTTTTATAATTTTATCATTTAGGGAAGGTCAATAGTAGTGTAAATTTAATATTGCGACTGAATTCCGCCGTTGCGTTAGCCGCCATATTGATTTTAAAGGAGAAGCGTTGTTGCTTAATATCTCCGCCATTTTCAACTCTTTGACAAAAATGGTAGGAATAGAACTGTTAGAAATGCAATCTCCTACAATTTCTTTTGCACAATTTTTTTATGCGATCATTATTTTTCGAGTTAAGGGGTAAAATAGTGAAAGCGGAGGGGAAGCATAATTATTGAATAATTGTCTCGTGTATCATTAATTTAATGACATAATTGTAGGTAAACAAAAATAAAGAGAACTATATTTTATACAGCTTTTGAAACTTCCATTAAGTTTTTTGTCAACTAAATATATTTTTGTTCTAACATTTTTTTTTAAATGGCGGAGATATGGAACAAAAACATTTGTTATAAAACCAATCAGGTCTTACGC
Organism: Diabrotica virgifera virgifera; assembly: GCF_917563875.1. Classification (NCBI taxonomy): domain Eukaryota; kingdom Metazoa; phylum Arthropoda; class Insecta; order Coleoptera; family Chrysomelidae; genus Diabrotica; species Diabrotica virgifera. The sequence goes on from NC_065452.1 coordinate 94,060,322, forward strand.
TCGCGCCCTTACCGCATACGTACTACATTAAATATTGATAAATAATTCAATAATTATGCTCCAACCCACTATTTTCCCCCATAACTCGGAAAATATCGACCGCACGGAAAAATTATAATAAAATAAATTATTTAAAATCGAATTTTCAACAATTTTAGTACTAACAAGTTTTGTCTAAAAGTTGAAAATGGCGGAGATATTGAGCAAAAACGGTTCTCGTTTAAAATCAAGATGGCGGCTAACGCTACGGCGGAATTCAGTCGAGATTTTAAATTTACACTACTATTAACCCTCCTTAAAAAATAGAAAAATTAAATTTGGGACAGCTTGGCATTCAAGGTCGACTGCTATCCCAACTAAGCTAAAGGTAGGTATAGTCTTTTTACTACAAAAGCAAGGTTACGTACGTCAAAATTTCTGACGTCAGAGCACTGCCAAATCATTAGAATGTGACTCTTCGTCATGACCACGTTAATGCCATTACCTGCCAGATATTTTCTTTGTTTTTGTTTACTGTACAAATAATATCTCTAATTCTTTTTTCCTATTAATGATGTCAATCGGTTTTCATTTCTTGCCGAAATATATTAATAATACGCCGAAATATCTGTAATGTTAATTAACGCAAATAAACATCAACTTTAAAATTGACATTTCTTTAGCTGACCGAATTGACAGATCTTGCAAAAGTGTCAAAATGGTATTATAATAGGGCACTTAATTCACAGTCATTTGTTTCGAGCTTCTGTTATATGTCGTATAATCCGGATATATTAATACATATGACGGAAGCTCGAAACAAATGACAATCGATGAAAAGCCCTATACGTTCTGAGCTTCGCTGGTGTCGCTCCTAGCGGTTATTAATTTAACTTTTACCGGTAATTTTTAAATTTACTATTTAATTGTTATCGCTGAATATTTACAACGCAAAAAAGTAATTAAATTGTAATTGATTTGTTTAAGATTTTGCTAATCATTTTGACGTTCTTTTGATAAAATATGAATTTCTTACTTCGGATACTTTCACAATTATCGTGTAGATGGCGCTAGATTAATTTATAATTACATATTACGGAACATTAAAAAAACTTAAATTCAGTATTTAAAACGTAAGTATATTTAAGGTAATAATATATACCACAGCTTTGGCCAACTAATATTTTTTATAACTAATGTTTTTAATTTTAATTTTAAATTAATCACTTTGACATTTATGTCAAATTTCCGGTAAACGTTTACAGACTTGCCACTACTGGCGCTCGCGACTTTGTAAATATCCCCTCTACGTACGAGCTCACAGCGTATAAGAAAAACGTAATCGCGATTACATTGAGAATTTTAGAATTATGTTAATTAAATAACCAAAAACATTTTTTATTATTAATAATATAAATTTTATGAAACATTCCTTTAAGTTAAATACTCCATAAAATAATAATTTTATTTAAATATATCAGACAATCGTACGCTGTAACGCTGGAATCGTACTGATGTAACAGTTCTGTGTTGCTACATTTTTACTTCATTTCGTACACAATTTGATTCAAAATATAGCTTTACACTGTACCGTTTTTATACAGGGTGTAACAAAAATACAGGTCATAAATTAAATCACATATTCTGGGACCCAAAATAGTTCGAATGAACCTAACTTACCTTAGTACAAATATGCACAGAAAAAAAATTATAGCCCTTTGAAGTTACAAAACAAAAATCGATTTTTTCGAATATATCGAAAACTATTAGAGATTTTTTATCGAAAATAGATATGTGGCATTCTTATGACAGGATCATCTTAAATAAAAATTATAGTTCAATTTGTGCTCCCCATAAACATTTTATGGGGGTTTCGTTCTCTTAAACCCCCCCCCCAAACTTTTGTGTACGTTTCAATTAAATTATTATTGTGATACCATTAGTTAAATTCAATATTTTTAAAACTTTTTTGGCCCTTCGTATTTTTTCGATAAGGCAGTTTTTATCGAGTTGCAGCTTCTTTTTTAATATGTTTACATAAAAATTTTATGGGGGTTTTGTTCCTTTAAACCCCCCAAATATTTGTGTACGCTCCAATTAAACTATTACTGCGATAACATTAATTAAACAAAATGGTTTTAAAACTTTTTTGCCTCTTTGTATTTTTTCGAGAAGGCACCTTTTATCGAGATATGGCTTCTTTTTTAATACGGTTCAAAATATACCTAAAAATGTAAATCATACAATAATTTTTCATATCAGGTATTACCAAGTATCCATAATCGTACTTAACCATATACAAATATGTGGTGGATTTGAAAAATATTCAAAATATCTCGATAAAAACTGACTTTTCGAAAAAGTACTAAGAGCCAAAAAAGTTTTAGAAATATTGTGTTTAAGTAATGGTACTACAATAATAATTTAATTGGAACGTACACAAAAGTTTGGGGGGTTTAAAGGAACTAAACCCCCATAAAATTTTTATAGGGTGTCCAAATTTTCCTATAATTTTTTCTTGAGATGCTACTGTCATAAGAATGTCCATATTCAATAAATATGTCCATTTACAATTCAAATATGTCCATTTTCAATAAAAAAACTTTAATAGCTTTCGATATATTGAAAAAAATCGATTTTCATTTTGTAACTTCAAAGGGTTGTAACTTTTTTTATATGCACATTTGTACTAAGGTAAGTTAGGTTCAATCAAACTATTTTTGGTCCCAGAATATGTGGTTAAATTTATGACCTGTATTTTCGTTACACCCTGTAAATATTGTACCTACATATTAAAATATACCTTAAGAGTACACAGTAGCGATCAACAGGTAGCAACAAAATATAACTTCGGGAGATAGTATCATAAACTTTGGCAACAGTGGTAATCTTTGACATTATCTAAGATTAATATTTTGAAAATATCATAGTGGAAGTAATAAAAAACGATTTTATTATTAATAAATAGATATTTATAAAAATAAACCAAAATGGGTGAAAATTTTATGTTACAATAGGTATTTAGAAAGGTATTTGCATGAAATATCTTATAATAAAACAATAATAAATAATCATTTTTTGTTGTGAAGCGAAACTAATTTCGATTTTCGCATAATTTTGGCACGGTTTTTAATGGACTTTTTCTTGGAAGGTTTCACTTTATTTTTCGTTCGATTTAATTTTTCCATTTTGTTAAACTATTGATAATATTTTTAGAATAAAAAATCCTCCTAAAACTTTATATACTCGCATTAGAATTGGAAATATTTTTACGTAAAATATACTTACCTGCCTACATATAACTAAAACTCACAATTAACAACAATATATTCTTTCGAAGAGGCCAACAACTTATACAACAACAAAATAATCAATTAACTATCAATAAACACTTCTTTCCTATGAAACAACAATAACGAATTCTTAAATTAACACACTACTGCACTGAACAGATAAAGATGACAGAACAGATTAGAGAAAATCTGACGCAGGTTTGTCAAAATGACAGTGATAATTTCTCTAAGTTGCCTAATTAGTTAATTTGTTATAATATGTTCGATTTCTTGTTAGAAATAAAAAAAATTAGTAGTTCCAAGATGACACAAATTCTAGGCATGGAATAAAAAAGTTTATTTGAACAAAGTTTTTTTTTTCGTCTTAATGGCGGTACAAGCTCCTTTTTTCAATATTTTATTTAGTTATAGAGTAATTTCCACGTACTAACATATTTTTTAAATTGGGCTCTGTACCGCCATTCTTTATTATATTATGAATATGTGTGCCAAATATCTTGACAAAATATTCAAAATTAGAGCCGCTACCTTGGAACGTGTTTGTGGCTACCTGTTGATCGCTACTAGCCTCTTAATTTAAAAACTATTGCAATTATTGTTGTGTATCTATACTATTGTGTTTGTGTTCGTATCGAGAAACATTGTGAAAAATCAAAAATGCTTCTTTAATAGATTATTTTTAAACAAGAACGAAATAATGGGATTTCCTTTTACCAATTACTGCAGAGAATAGATGTAAGTTAAAGAATTTAGATTTCTCAGATTAGGTTTATTAGAAATAAGTTTATTATATGATATAAAGATCTGAAAGTTTTCTTATGAATTTTAGTGTTTGCAGTACTGAGTTTAAAAAATATTAAATAATCTATTTTAATGATTATACCTACACTGTGGTAATATTATTGGTAAATAATATATTTCGGCAAGTAATGAAAAACAAATTGACATCATTAATTTGAATAAATAACCATAGGTATTATTTTTATAGTAAACAAAAAAATCTGACAAGTAATGACATAAACGTGGTCATGATGAAAAATCACATTCTAATGTTTGACAGTGCTCTTACGTCAGAAATTTTGATCTACGTAATCTTGCTTTTGTAGTAAAAAGACTATATATAAAATTTCGCAGATGTAAACTAACGAACTATCATAAATAACAGTATATTATTTAAAAAATAAACAAGTTTCGTTCGTCGAAAGTAAATGCAATTCTTTCGGCATTTATGATATCCACAAATGTCGCGTGCTTAATCGCAAAATAGATTATGTTACCCTTTATGTAAGCTCTCTTTTACAAATCAATTTAAACTCATTTAAGTTTGAAGTCAAATTTTTAATTTTAATTTTTTTTATTAAACGGCAATATTGCATGTTTTTGGATGTGTTTTGAGTATCTCAAAGAAAAATCTGTAAAATTTACTTTTAAAATGTTTCATGTTTTTTTCAATTTTCTGAAATAAAATATCACATTTTGGATAAACAAAACTTTGTCTTATTTTTGGTGAACAATTCAACACAAATCTATCATTGCTACAGGCGCGAAATAATAAAAAAAATCGGTAGTTAGTAGGGAGTTTTAGCATATCGGGTCTGTATCAGATTTCTAGATATATACCCAATCAACGTATATATTTAAAAGCCTCAGCATCCTTAAAATTTGTTGTAATTAAGTAAAATGTCGCCTGCTTAATCGCAAAATAGATTATGTTACCCTTTATGTAAGCTCTCTTTTACAAATACGTAAATTTAAACTCATATAAGTTTGAAGTCTAATTTTTACTTTTAATTTTTTAGTTAACAACAATTTTAGTTTTTTTTATTAAAGGACAATATTACATGTTTGCGAATGTGTTTCGAGCATCTCAAAGAAAAATCTGTAAAAATTACTTTTAAAATATTTCATGTTTTTTTCAATATTCTGAAATACAATATTGCATTTTGGATAAACAAAACTTTGTTTTATTTTTGGGGAATAATTCAACACAAATCTATCATTGTTACCAGCGCGAAATAATAAAAAAAAATCGCTAGTTAGTAGGGAGTTTTAGCATATCGGGTCTGTATCAGAACTGTAGATATATCCCCAATCAACGTATATATTTAAAAGCCTTATAATCCTTAAAACTTGTTATAATTTTATATCAAATAAGTTTTAGGTTGTTTGAGTATATCGGGACTGTATGAGCCCTGTGAATATATATATTCTTGGTTTATTTATACACCATACGGTGTTGCCAGGTGTAGGGCTTCTAGGCGTATGTTAAATATGCGAAATATATACAGCTAGCTGAGCGCGACCGAAGCGCCCTCGAATCTGCCGAACGGTGAACTAAATCTGTATATAATATGATGTATTACCGATTTTTCAAGCCCAGCTAAAAATTCACCCCCTGCACCCCTAGAATCCAGTACTATAAATAAACGTTGTCAGACCCGAAGCCGGGTCTGACAACGTCACTTTTGGACTGAATAGGCGGTGAAGTATGGCGTTTTGGGACTGTATAAGCGGTCAAACAAATATATATATATATATATACATATATACATATATGTATATATATATATATATATATATATATATATACATATATATATATATATATATATATATATATATATATATATATATATATATATATATATATATATATGGGATTGTAAAAATCTGTTCTGGATAATCTATATCTAATTGCATAGATTTTCCTTATTTTTGAAAATTATTTTGCCATCAAGCTCGCTTGTTCTATGTAATAGTAACTTCATCTTCCAACGAGCTTTTAAATCTGAATTCTGGTTTTGTTGCACCGAGTTTGAATCTTTTTTTAAGATACAATCTGCACTAAGAAAACAAATATACAAACAAGCATACATTTTAGAAATGTACCGATAGAAAGGGTAAAAATGAAAACAATTCTCTGCAACAAAGTGTTACAGAAGGATGCTTGGAATAGCATGGACAGATAAGAAAACGGACACGGAAGTATTTCGAGAAATGGGCAAAAAATAAGAAATAATTAATACAATAAAAATAAGAAAGTTACAATATCTGGGGCATGTAGTAAGAGGACTATGATATGAAATACTAAGACTAATAATACAGGGAAAGATAATAGCAGAAAGAAGTATAGGAAGAAAGAGAGTGTCATGGTTGAAAATTTTAAGGGACTGATTTTAAATGGAGTTCCATAGAACTCTTCAGAGTGCAGCGGTAGATAGAGTAAAGCTAGTGATGATGATATCCAACCTCCGATTGGTAGATGGCACTTAAAGAGGAAGAATTTTCACTGGTTTAGTCTGTTCTCTAGTTTCCTTTCAGTAGTTTCTCATAACACCACGTTATATGTATACATAAATACCAAAGAATGGGATTGTGAAACTTTTGTATTATCTAACTTATCCAATAATAATGCGAGTAAATATTGCGGCATATATGCTGATATTATTTTTATGGAGAAATATAAACTTAGGGCATCATTAAATAGGGAACTTGTATAAATTTTTAAATATTAAAATGATATTAAAAAACATAAGGTAACATGATCTTAAAACGCTTGCATGCGAAAAAAACAAATATTTTTAACCCGTACGCTAATTACGACACTTTGAAAATGCTATAAAATTCAAATATCTTAGGAGGCTCTTGAACGTCCTTCTATTGGTTCGACGTCACGGGCCACGGGCCTAGCAGTCGGAAACAACGCGATTAGGGTAGGTATCACGGGTATATTACATTTTAATCGTCTTTAATGGAAAATTCCTAGGTATTATCTATGTCCATCTTATATAATATATAATATTATTGTAATAAGTAGGTAGTTCCCCAATCAGCTTAGTTTTAAACTGAAATTGATAAAGTTGAGTGCTACTTTGTAAAGAGTTTAAAACGCATAATATGACGGACGAGGGTTTTTCAAAAGGTCAATCTGACTAACTTACCTACCGTTGATGTCTTCATGGTGACAACTTTTATAAAAAGTAGTGAAAGCTATTTTATTGGAGAAATGCGAGGTGTCAAGGCAAATAAGTAAGAGTTATTAATAAGCATGTTTAAACCGTTTATAACAATAGTTTGGTACCATTATATTATAGTATACGGTTTGCCCGTGGGTTTGATCTACCTACCTCTAGTCGAAGGATTTCGTATATCCTGGAAAAGATTACGGTGTAATTTGCATTATAATAAAGATTATATTTTATTGTAATGTTTATTAGTATCTACTGGAGCCTTTCATTATTGTGTTCAAAGCCTTCTGAGAAAAGATTATGGTGATTAGCAGACGTACCGATAGAACTTGTACATAGCCAACAAAATCCTTCTTTACAAAGTTAATTATCCGCATAAATAAGAAGAATCATTATTGTAATTTTACAAGTTAATATCTTTATCATCTCAGCTTATACTTACACCGCATCCCTCGGTAGACCGCAAGCTATAGTAGAAACCCGACTGTAGACCGCATACTATAGTAGCATCAATACTTTTTAGTTACTCTTACTTTTATTACTAAAAGTTTTGTTTATTTTTAAGTTACTTGTTTCTTCTTTGTTTTTCAACACAAGAAACGACAAAAGTAATTTCATAAAAAAGAACTTTTTGATACATGTCAACAGAGATAAAATGTTAATATTTTGCCTGTCACAGAAAAAATCATTTTTGTCACAGAGTAAAACAAGATATTTCAACTATATTATTATTTATCTATGTGCAAACTGCATCAAATTGCATTAAATGCAATATCCCACGGAACGGGCAAACGATACGAGTGGCCTGTGACGTCAGAGCCCAGCTCTCGCTTTTGAAGTTGCTTGAAACAGAAATTTTAGGCGCGGAATTTTGACCATAATATGTTGTACGTACACTATTCATTGTTAAGACGTAATATTTTGAATATAACATTTTAAAACATAAATTAACAATTTTATGCAAAAAAATTTTTTAGTGCAAGTTCCCTATTGTAGGGTCCGAGAAGTTAGCTACAGATATAAGGCAATGAAGGCATGACAGTGTTGCCGTGTATTCTTAGAATAAATTAAATAAGAGCGTGTGATATATTTTTATTAATTTATTTATTAAGAACATTAACTGTGTAGATAAAATAATGGGAAAATTTTTAAAGTCCTCTAAATTATGTCGAAATACCAAGATTTTAGTATTAATAATAAAGTTAAAAAGTGTAAAATAAGTAAAATTCTGCGGCTTTAAGATTTTACTATATACTTTATATAGGTAGTATTTATATTTTACTATATACTATATAGTTTATTATTATCTATATAAAAATACGATTTGTATATATAATAAAGTTAAACAGTGAAAAACTTTCACGTGGTACAATAGTTGTAGGCATTTTAATATTTTAAAAAGGCTTACAATAAAAACAAAAATAACTGTTGACGAAGTGAACCCTTTTCAGTAACTAACAGCATATCAGTATTCAGTATCCAGGTACATTCATTCCAGATAATAAATAATGAAATAATAAAAAGAAAGTCATAAAATTTATATCTGCGGAACATCTGTGCAATCTGACAAACGCAAATTTAAACGTTCTGACTCTATTGCCAAATATATCCAGTAATCTATCAGGGCAATTGCCACAAAAAAATTTCTAATAACTAACTGCAATTAATATCAAAACAAACAACAAATATTTATTCGTTCGTGTTTTACATAAATTAAAAAATAGCAAAATCCATAAAATAATGTAAAAAGGTAGTTTTCAAAGCTTTCTCTGTATATTTGGAGCGTGCAACGTATTACATTAGGTTTGTTCCTACAAAGAATCACAAACTAGTTCATGACAGTTTCTGACTGCTGCACAATACGCATGTGCGAATTCAACCAGCCGCGAACTAGTTTGTGATTTTTGTTGGAACAATATTCTGCCGAGCTGGCAAGTTGCCTAAGAGCAGTGCCCAGAGAAAAGAAAAGAAAGAAGAAGAAAGCATTCTAGAAAACGAGGGAAACGAAAACTTTAACCTTACTACTTTACACCACAACACGAGCAACGAGCACACCTTTAACAAATACTATGGAGAGTCCATAGTATTTGTTGTCAATCATTGTTTCATAAATTATAACAAAAGTATAAAACACTAAAATACAATATGTACTTAAATCAACAAAATAACCAAAACAAAGGTAAAGGTACCTATTTGATATAAATATAAAAAATAGTTATTTAGTGTGAGGTGTGAGCATGTGAGTGAATCAAAATTAGACTAATTGCGCATGTCCGTGATTACCAGTTTGCAAAAAGTTCGGAAACTTTTCAAACTGTCAGAAACTAATCTCAAACTGATTAAATATTTCATGGAACAGTGTACTTTGTTGACTAGTAATCAGAGAAAATCTTGTTGGAACGGCGAAATTATTATTGCTCATGCGTCTGACAGTCGGTGACAGTCGGAAACTTCTGTAGGAACAAACTTATTATATACATTATTGGCACCACTGTCAAACTTAAATTCGACGTTCTGTGAAAATCTAATGTGGCTAACTTCTCGGACCCTCCAACTTACTGATGTCCCAAACTTATTTTCAGAAATTAATTTTTGTCACTGGATTCCTCTATCAATTACTTTCTACCATATTTTCATACATGATTGAATTTCACCTTTCTGTATGAACTCGTTGAGAGAAAATTTGAAGTTAAATTCTAGGATGTCACAGTTTGTATAGTTAAATGAATGATTTTTAATACATTTTGTAATGTTAAGTTATTGTCACTTTGTCATTGCCCATAATATAATGTTCCATAACACGTTAATACTAAATAAAAAGTACAATGAAAATTTTATTACTATTGTAGTAAAAAGTTTTTTATGGCAAAAGTAGTAAAATAAATACGGTGGATAAATAAATAAAGTCGGCAAAGAGACAGACCCTTCTGAAGGCTGTTTGTTTAGTTACTTCTGATCCAGGGTGAGACCGTCGCTGTATCTGCCTGTGAATTGTAGAAAGGTTTATATTTTGTGGTGTCACAAGAATAGAATAGAAAATTCGTATGGGACATTGCGTTTACTTGAAAAATATATTATAATTTCATTCACCGCTCACTATGAAAAACTTCTATCCCGTTTCCAACGTCTAACAAAGAATTTACTGAAGGATGAAATTTCAAACCAACTTTTCGGTGTGACTGTGATCTATTTTGGCAAAGTTTAAGGTCCGTTTGCTTTTTTGGCACAAATTTGTCGGTACACAGCTAGAAAAAACAATTATTTGAAAGTAGAAAATGCTGATTTATAGAAATACCAGTAAACTACGTGTTTTATGATATGTATATAAACGGATACTAATCTTAACAAAACTTCTCACGGATTTAACTAAAAAAGTTAACAGCAGGCAGGGCCTATTTTACCACTAGGCCCGTGAGGCACCTGCCTCGGGACCGCATTTTAATGGAGCCCGGAAAGAACACCAAAAAAATTTTTTTATTGCAATAACAAAATAAACTTTCAAAATTATTTCATTTTACAAACAGGAAACGATAAATTATGACTCCACTGTTGATTTTCAAGCGACTTCACCCGTCACAAGTACATCTCCGTCATCTCCTATAGAAAACGACAATGTCAATAACTCTTTTCCTAGCGATATAGGGGATTGGCCAAAACATTTAAATCTGAAATTTTAACAATATTTTATAAATAATCGACCGAATTAATATACATACTATTTATAAAATTAGTGAATGTGTTACATAACTGGAAAATAATAAAATCCGACATTTGCGATGTTTTATAAAATGAAAGCTACTGTAGCCGTGTTTATTGTTACGTTTGTAAACTGATTTCCACGAAAATTGTTGTTCTTCTAACTTTCGATGGGTATAATGACTGGAAAAATATTAATAGGACACTTATTCAACATGAGAGATCTACTGAATATATTTCATCATTTGATACATTAGTCAAGAGAAGTAGTACAGCAGGACCAATTGTAACATTAATGGAAAAAAGTTGTTTAGAAAAAAGGAAAATTGGAGAAACGTACTTCAACGAATAATAGCAACCATTAAATTTTTGTCCAAGAACGGTCCATCCTTTTATGGTTCAACAACCAAATTATTTACAAAAGGAAATGACATATATACCGTGTGTCGAATTTAAGATGAAGACAGCCCTATATTTTGGTTATCAAAATAAATACAGATTTGAAGTTTTGCACAGTCATACAGGTTGAATATTCACATTTTTTTAAATACTCAGCTGAAATTTAAATTTTAAACGCAGCCTATTGCGACTCCACAAACAGGGTAAATTTTCGATATTTTGTTATTTAAAGTTATTTAAAAAAGTTGTTCCAAATATTATTATAGTCTGTTCGCTAAACTCAGACGCAACTTTCTAAATATTTTAGTGGTAATTTTGGCAATTTTAGTAAAATTGGCAAAAAATAATTACTAAATAGTTAATAATCACTAAATAGTTAGTAATTTTGCCATTTTTTGCAAAATTGGCAAAAAACAAAAAAATTATCCACTAAAATATCTAGTCAGTTGAGTCTGAGTTTAGCGAACCGACTATATAACCCCACGTACTACATTTTATGACAAAATTCGCAGTTTTAGTTTTTTCATTATTTATAGCCAGGACCCTAAAACTTAAAATTGGCTGGCCCGAGATGCATCTCGGGACAACTGAGATGAATTTTAGGGTTCTGACTACGAATACTGAAAAAAAAATGTGGATTTTGCCATGAAATTTGGTATGTGGGGTTAGAATAAGATTTGGAAGTACTTTTTCAAATAACTTTTTACGATATCTCTAACGCGAAGCAAAATATCGAAAATTTACCCTGTTTGTGGAATCGCAGTAGGCTGCGTTTAAAATTTAAATTTCAGCTGAGTATCTTAAAAATGTGAACATTCAACCTGTATGACTGTGCAAAACTTCAAATCTGTAGTTATTTTGATAGCCAAAATATAGAGCTGTCTTCATCTTAAATGCGACACACTGTAATAAATTTTATTTATTGTTAATAAAAATTTTAATTTCTGGTGCAACTATATTTCTATTAAATAATTAATTCATTTAAAAAAGGTATTATTATTATTATTATTAAATCATATTTAGTGGCCCGAAAATTGTGTAGTGCCTCGGGCCTGATTTGAAGTAAAATAGCCTCTGGCAGTAGGAGACATTTTATTAAATCTGACATACCGGAACACAAATAAATAACGATTTCAATGATATGTCTTTTCAGATATGCATCTGCTAGAATGTGAGAAAAAAGAAGGGTAAATTAAAAACAGGTATCATTAACTGATTATGACATTCTTCTTCATTTCCCCTCTCCTCACCGGAGGTTCGCGGCCGTCAACTGGAATAATTATTTTCTATCTTGCGCTAATCGTATAATTGTACTGGCCTTTCTGGGCCCTGATTCTAATTCAAATTTCGACTCAAAACAAGTCGCAATCAATATTATGGCGACGTGGAAATGCGACTGTGCGAGCCTTGTGGATTTTAGTTGCACTAACGAAATGATGTCATAAAATAGCGACTTATCGAAATTAATAGCGACTCCAAAAAAGTGGTTGATATTATAATTTCGAGTCGAAATTATTGTGACACGGACATGAATGAATGGCCGAAAGCGAGGTTAGGTTTAGTTTAGGAGATGTGTTTTGTTTGTTTCTTGCAAGGAAAACTAAAGCAAAAGGTATTAATATGGCTGGGTTTTATGGAAATTTGCTGGTTTTGGAGGAATTAGATAGAATAGTATTAAATTAGAAATATAATATTTGAGAATGTTCACAACGTGAATTATCAACTCAATGAAAGATGTAAGGTAATAATATGGGAAAATTAGTATAAAACAAGGAAAATTTTGTACCAGCTATTTCATTGCTGGACATACTGGAATAAAATCTTAAGATTTCATATATTAGTAATATAGCTATGCAAAGTCCGCAGAAAGTGTGCTATTTGGTTTATAAACAAATTACCGCTCCGAAATCTTTTTTTCAATTATTATTGCTCTGTAAGTTAGAATATTTTAACGTTAAACCAAAAACACCCACATAAAAATTCACTGCAATTTAATTCGGCACATAGATATTTTGTTTCGATTTCCTTCGGCGGAAATTTTCCTCGGAAAATTCGGGTTTTCCAAACAAAATCTTTAATTTTCAACTAAAATTTTAGGCAAGTAATTATTTATCAAAAATTAAATAACTTGGTAACACAAATCTTTTTTGTTATGGGTGTCTTAAAGATATGAAAATTTGTATGTAACAAAGAGGACCGGAATAAAAAGGTAACGGTTCAAAGATTGAAATCCTGTTGTTTATAACTCTGTCGCAAATGCCGGTCAAATTTGACCGGTTATACCTGGAACCACTCAATTCGATTTTTTTTTCTTCGAAGAAAAAGCCGTGCCCTTTTCAATAGCGTTAACATAATTTAATTTAATCTGATATTTTCTGAAGAGTTGCATTTGTTTATAAGCCAAAACATTGTTTCTTTATAATATTCCTGAGATCGCTCAAATAGTCTAATTTAAATTCTGTAAAGTACGTTAAATAGGTATAGAGCTTTTTTATACGAAAATCATAGTTATTCTGGTGTATCATAATCTTTCTGGTTAATATTTCGATCGAAATTTTTGAATTAAAATTTTAATGATTGCTAAGCTATTGGTTAGATTGTCGCCGGCCTCCTGATATATAATCAACTATAAAAAATCTTTCATGTCGCCAATTTATTTAATTATTAATAAATAATTACTTTCCTAAAATTTTAATTGAAAATTGCAGATTTTTTTTGGAAAACTCGGATTTTCCGAGTAAAATTTTTGTTGAAGGAAATCGGAAAAAACAGCTTTGTGCAGAACTAAATTACGGTGAATTTTTATTTGAGTGTTTTTGGTTTAAAGGAATAATCTTAGGAGTCACAGAGCACTAATTGAAAAAAAAAGAAGATTTATTAGTAGAGTAGAGTAGAGTATTTATTGGTAATAATGTACAAATGTACTTTTACAGGTCAGCAATAATTAAAATTGTCTAAAATTACATTAAAAGTTGACAGTACTTCAGTAAAAAAAAAACCTATTACTAAAATTTAAAAACTAAAATTTAAAAACTAAACACTAATTAAATTACAGGACAAAACAAAATTTAGATCTGAAGTACTCCTCAAATGAGTAGAAAGCACCCATCAGAAGATAATTTTTAATTTGTCTCTTAAATTGGTTAAAATCAAGACTTTTAATAGATATTGGTATACAGTTATAAAATTTCAATGCTAGGTATCTGGTTCCATTTCTGGTCCTCTCAAGTCGACTGAAGTCTGGTACAAGGGCATCATGATTTCTAGTCTGATAAGTATGCTGTTGTGTTTTATACAGATCTACATTTTGATGAACATACAACAGGCACTGCATAATGTACACAGAAGGTAGTGTGAGAATCCTCAGGTTTCTGAAAGACTGCCTACAATCGTCCCGATAACCCTGACCTGTGATTATGCGAATACACTTTCTCTGCTGACCAAACACCTTATCTATATGGCAAGAGTGTCCCCAGGAAAGGATTGCGTAAGTTAGTCGTGAGTGAAAGTTGCTGTGATATGATGTAAGAAGGGTTTGAAGGGAGGTAACCTTAGATAGGTTTCTAAATAAAAAGAGTTGGCTTGAGAGCTTTTGGGAAAGTTTCAGTATGTGCCGTTCCCAAGTGAGTCCCTGATCAAGATAAACACCAAGAAATTTAGCTTCCTGTGAACAATCTGTTAAAATGGGATGTGTAATGGTGTTATGTCTTAGGGTAAAGTTCACTGTTTGTGATTTTGAGTTATTGAGAGAGAGACGATTTGCCAAAAACCATTGGATCAAATTGCTCTCTGTGGTCTCAAGATCAATATCACTGATTTGGGAAGGGTGGTAACTTTGATAGCATGTAGTATCATCAGCAAATAGGACTGTGCTTACCGGGCCCTCTTGTGAAAATCCCAAGTCATTTATATAAATGAGAAATAATATTGGACCTAGAACTGACCCTTGAGGCACTCCATACATCAAAGGTTTTTTATCAGATTTGAGCTGGTTAAAAAACACATATTGAAATCTATCTGATAGATAAGACTCAATCAATTGAATAGACATAGGATGAAAATTATAGGCATGTAATTTTTTAAGAAGAATACTATGAGTGACACAATCAAAAGCTTTAGTAAGATCAAGGAACGAGGCAAGGGTATCAAGAAAGTTTTCAAATCCTTCCAAAATACTGCCTGTAAAATGATCGATAGCAAGTGTTGTTGTTTTGTTTTTCCTAAATCCAAATTGCTGCACTGCAAAAAGCCGATTAGATTCAAAATAGTCATTGATCTGCTTCTTTAGGATTCTCTCAAACACTTTGGAAAGAATTGGCAAAAGAGAAATTGGACGAAAGTTATTATGATCATCAGCCGAACCTTTACGTTTAAAGAGAGGTATGACTTTCGCAGTTTTAAACACTGAAGGAAAAATGCAGGATGAAATTGAGTAGTTTATTAGTTTAGTTAAAGGTAAGCTAATGTTGTGTTTAATTGCCTTGATTATTTTTGTGTTCATTCCATCCGGGTCCTTGCTTTGGCTATTTTTTAATTCTTCAATTGCTTTTACAACTTCTTCCAAATTTGTTGGCTCAAATCTGAAGGAGCAATGATTAGAGGCGAATGAAGGAGCATGTGGTATAAAACTAAGGTATGTATTGAATGATTGGTCAGTATGATTAAGTGTATTTATTACATTTTCAGCAATACCACAGAAGAAATCATTAAAACTATTTGCATTGAGTGATGAATTTTTTATTGGTAAATTCTTACATCTTGAGTTTATTAGGGACCACATAGCCTGTTGACGGTTGTTAGAGTTTAATATAAAATCATCATTAGATTTAATCTTTGCCTTATGTATAGCATGTCTGTATTTTTTCCTATATTCTGAGAGTGTTTTCTTTGTCACTAAAACGGGGTCACTTTTATTTAAAGATGTCAAAAATTGTAGTTTCTCCCTCATAAGTTTCAAATCATCATTAAACCAAGAATTTTTTTTACATTGTTTACCTTGCTCAACAAGCCTAGATTTTTCAGGAAAAGACAGATTTATTGCCTGCGTTAAAATATCGATAAACATTTTAAACCTTGAGTCCACATCAATACATTCATTATCAATAAATTCAAAATTTTGTAAGCAAAGATTGTTATTTAAAGAGGCCAGTCCCATCTCTGTAATGGGCCTGTAGCTTATTCTAGATTTAGAAGTAGTTTGGGACACTTCACATTTAAACAATATGCCTTTGTGGTCTGAAGTGTGTGAAAGATCAACAGCTTCGGATTGCAACATGGTACTATTAATATTTGTAAATATGTTATCAAGACATCTATTATAACGGGTGTTAAATTTTATTGATTTTTTGAGGTTATAGGATCTAAAGAAATTGCACAGATCCAGGGCTGCAATATCCCTTTCATTGAAGTGCACATTGAAATCCCCTGTTATAATAAGAGGTTTATTTGTATTTAACTTTTTGAAAACTTTTGACATTGTATTGAAGAATTGATTTAAATCACCATCTGGGGTACGATACACAGTGACAAGTTGAATATCAAATTTTACCAAATGTACACCTGTTATTTCACAATGTTTTTCAAGAGACAAACTTTCAAGATTTAATGAAACAGAATCAAAGGTTTCTTTAATATATATACTTACACCCCCATGAGAGCCCACAGTCCTTGCAAAGCCAGAAATCATTCTGTAGTTCTTAATTTTAATTGAAAATAGTTCCTCAGATACTAGCCAGTGTTCATTTATACATAAGCAATCTGCCGATACTTCATTGAGGAGGACCTCCAGATCTAAGAAGGAGGTACGCAAACATTGTATATTACAGTGTAAAATAGTTTTTTGTGCTTTCTTAAAATTTCCTAAAATACCTTTATTATTATTATTATGTACAGGAACATTTATTGCACCACGGTTTTCTTCAGCGGATTCACTGAGGATCGAGGGCGTTGAACATGGAGAAAATGGTTTATGTTAGTTCCCAGTGGCCATAAATCAGATGACATTATGGCATCATTGTTTATCTCAGGAACTCCTACCTTAAAAGAGCTATATAGGTGGTTCTTTTTGGTAACCATCTTCTCACACACACAGTCCTGGTCAAGCTCATATTTTTTGAGAAAGTTGAAAACATCAGTTGCTTCAGTTTCAGGAGTAAAACCTGATATAAATACCCATGATTTAATTGGAGTAGGTGCTACAACCTTTAGTAGGTTATCAGTGTTAATGCCTTTCTTGGGACTTGGTCTTCTGTTTTGTTTTCTTTTTTTATATGACACCAGTTTGAAACCATCATTTTCAGTCACTTCCTCTTGGATGACGGGAAGGATTTGTAACTCAGAAGAGAGTTGTGAGTTTAGATTGGAATCATTGGCAATGTGGCTTTGATCTTGCTGAGTATTGTGATGCAATTGCGATTTTTGTTGTTTTTGATGTTGACTGACAGTGACATTTTTGACGACTTTGACGTTGTCATCTTTCACTCCTTCCACTGCAGTTTGCGAAACTGTCGGTAATACGGTGTTGCCAATGTCAAAAAAATTTCCTGTTAGGAATAATAGTACTAATTTGTTTACAAATAAAATAACACACTTTCTGTGGACTGCTCACACCCCACATTACTAATAAATGCAATCTTAAGATTGGATTTTAGCAATAAAATAGCTGGTAAATAACTTTTCCCAAAATGACATTTTTTCGATATATTTGCCCAGACTATCAACAAACGTTGCGGTGGTTGCTTAGCCAATAACTCCAATAAACAGGAGGACCAAGCAGTGCAGGAGCAGTGTCAAAATGATAACGTTAATATTCCCAGTTGGAACTAATATCGAAACGAATAAAAATCGCTACAAATTGCGACTGTCATGGCGGACTCGAAATTAAATTGCGACATCGAAATGAATTAGAATCAGGCCCCTGATGCTGAGCCACTGACGTAGGTTTCGCAGCCAAGAAAACTTCATTCGTCAGATTCCTCGTTAAGCTACTTGTCTTCGTTTAACTGTTGTCAATAGTTCCATATCTTGATGCATTCTTTTCAATACTTTCCATCCATATCTCAAAATAATCAAGACGTGACATGGTTCTTGCATTTAACGTCCATCCCTTAATTCAATACAACAGTGTACATAGTACGTAGCATTTAATGGCAAGCCATCGAGTAGTCTGCAGAATAGTGCTTTCATTTTGAAAAAACGTACTCGTGGCTATATTGATTCTAATTTTGACTTCTTCATCAGGATCCCATTTATCGTTTAGTCAGCATCCCAAGTACTTAAATATCTTTACTCTTTCTATATCCTGATTTAGTATCCATTCTCTGACATTGGCTATATCACGTATCACGTTTGCTATTGACTTATCTTATAGACTTTATTTGTGAGGAACTGTAACTCTTACCTCATTGGCAAGGAGGACCGTGTCGTCAGCATATCGGATGTTATTTATAGGTTTTCCATTCACCTTCTTGTCATATTTCCGACTTTTATGTGAGCTGTCCTGATTCCAATGTATTTTACAGCTAATCCAATCACATTTGTCCCAGCATATTGTAAGTTTATCGTGTTTTACGTTATCGAATATCCTTTTATAATCTATAAAACATGCGAAGACATTCTTCTGTTCATGGAGACTTTTTTGGATCAATATTTGCATTGCCATCAAAATTGGCTTTCACTTATGTTTTCATCTCTATAATATCATCATAAACTTAAGGCTCCATCTATCTTTCTACCTGATTATGACCATTGAATATTAATATTATACAGGGTGTTTCATTGGGAAACGGAAATACTTTAATGGTGAGAATAGAGGTCACCGGGCCGGTTCTAGATATACTACATTTTTTGTCCTACCGACTTTTATAACCGAGTTTTATCGATTTTGCCCATTTCTTTCCTAAGCCATAACTTTATAACCACCCTGTATATTTTTTTGATATTTGGTGCACATTTGTCTCATTCAAAACGCAAACGATCGACATACTAACCTTAAGAAAAATCCAGGTCCGGATTAACAAAAAAATATAAAGTAATTGTGACCTTGAAATAACACCCTGTATATTGAAATTTTGAAAATTTGTTTGCGTATTTTAAAAGAGTGTAAAAAACTGCGTTAAAAGGTGCATGTCAAATTTTTGCCCAGATAATTTAATTACGGCAACTGCAATTTTGAAATCATATTGATTAATTCCTCCAAGGTCACAAGAAGCTGCCAGAAAAATGAAGAACAATCTCAATGTAAGAAAATCGATTCGAAATCTTTTAAAACGAGCAAGGAAATGCATCGAACAAAATGGTGAACATTTTGAGCAACTGTTATAGTTCAAATATTTTTAATTTATGTTAAATTGTTGAATTGTTTAAACGATTTTTTTTATTAAATATAGCTGTTTTTTTAATTCTTTACTAAATCATTAAAATATCCCAATTCTCGCAATTATAATTTTTAATGATGTGCATACAGCTACAAATTCAGAGAATCCATGAAGCCAGCGTAGTAAATAAGTATTAAGTATTTTTAAAATAAGTATTGATTCATTAACAATAAATTATTAAAAGTTAATAATACCCAGTTTTTAATCTCATGAGTTCTTTAAAATTTCAATATAATTTCAAAATTGACGTTAATTAAATCAACGACGAAAAAATTAAAATCAACCTTTAAACACATTTTTTAACACTCTTTTAAAATACGCAGACAAATTTTCAAAATTTCAATATACAGGGTGTTGGTTCAAGGTCACAATTACTTTATATTTTTTTGTTAATCCGGACCTGGATTTTTCTTGTCATTAGTAATTGGGTCGTTCCAATGTGGTAAATAAGTATTGATTATTTTTTATATGAGTATTTATTCATTAACTTTAATAACTTATAACTAAAAGTTAATAATACCTGCTTTTTAATGTCAGAGTTCTTAAAAAATTCAATATAATTTCAAAATTAAAGTAATAAAATTGTCTGGCCGAAAAATTGAAGCGAACCATTAAACTTAATTTTTTGTGCTCTTTTCAAATATGTACACATATACAGGGTGTTATTTTAAGGTCACAATTACTTCTTGTAGATTTACTACTTTGAGATTTTTCAAAAAATTACATTTTTGAGATTTTTTTTGAAAAAATTTACTCAAGTCTCAGAGCTCAAACTTTTTTTATTTAAAGTATGTACGTATGTCTTTTGCAGAAAAAAAATACAAACAATTATCGGCTTGCCTTATGCTGTTAAAAAAATTCTGAATATGGAATTTCATCAGTTTACCTTTTCAAATTTTGAGGTTCATTTAAGGCCTTAAGGGTAGTTTGAAATTAAATAATGCTATAGGCCGCTTTTTTAGAGCATACTTTTCTAAAAACTTTGGTTTTCGATTTATTGTTTTAGGACAAACCTCAGTGAAAATATTGGCTAAAGAGCGAAGCCATGTTTTCCGTGAAAACGATCAATACGCTTTAACAAAAATGGCCGTCATCGGCAAACTAAATTTTTTAAAAATAAAATAAATGGAATTCTGTATTCTCTATAGACTGAAGTTTAAAAGGTAGAAAAATAAAAAATATTAAAAATTAGTCAAGCAACCAACTTAATTTATATTACACCACTTGGCATGGTTTGACCCTACACTTTTGGAGAAAATATGCTATCTGGGCAGCAATATTAAGGAAACTTGGGATCATACATAGCTATGAAATAAAAACTCGTATTGAAAAATCCACAAGCTCTTTAACGGTTTTAGGAACATTGTCTGCAATTATTTATCTTTAGGTATCAATATACGTATAACAATTATTAGATGCTACGTCTTTTAGTGTCCTCCTCTACAAAACAGAAAGCTGGAGTCTTACAGAAGACGTCAAAAAACGGTTAAAGACATTTGAAATTTGGTGTTACCGATATAATGTTAAGGCCAAGGGTCTCATAATATATGCACTACTCAACTAACGTCACTATTATTCTCCAGAGGCTAAAAAAAGACATAAGAAAATATATAGAAATTATTGACACCGTAAAGAACAGAAAATTAACTTACTTCGGCTACATGCTACATTATACATGATAATAAATACTGACTTCTACAGTTGTTTTTACAAGGCAAAATTGAGGACAAGACAAGCCCTGGACGTAGACGTATATCCTGGCTGACCAATATTAGCAAATGGACTGGTCGAACCTTAACGGATCTATTTCGAGATGCTCTGAATACAATAAGATGTGTCAATAAGGTCTCCAACATCACTAGAGGAGGTCTCCAACACCTTTAGGCCGGTCGTCCATTGGAAGCGTAGTCGCGCGAATCGAAGGTAGCGCGTATACGCCCCTTATAGAAGCGACTAATCCTAACAAATAAAATGTAACTAAACAACGTCCACTGTAAACGACTTTGAGCGACCGGGCTCGGCCGACCACAAGCGACTGGCGACCGATCCCCCTAGAATGAGATTAGTCGCTGGTAAATCACATGTTGATGCTACAATGGTTTGCAATAAATATATGTGCAGGTATTTTTGATATTGTATTAATTTTCGATAATTGTGTTACTTTCGATATGAAAATTGATAACGAAAAACTGATTAGTGCCGTTTATAAAAGTCTCCGTTGTGGGACAAAACGTGAAAGACACAAAATATCATTCACTTGGTGTTCAAAGGAAATTGCGGTCGAAAGTTGCAGAAGAGGTAGGTGCTAGTGATAAGAGTGTTTAATATTATTATTTTATAATATACAATTACATACAATGTAAACGAAAAATAAAAAAAATAGAGCGTGGCACTTGCGAGTGCCGACAGAAGTGAGTACTTCTTATAGTTTTAGGATTAAAAAACTTTCGAAAGAATTTTTATTTTAAATTTTTACAATAATAGACGTCTTGCATCTAAACCAAGTATGTAAATATAAAGTTATATAAATCTTTAAATTATTTTTATTAACAAATTACTTAATGTTTTTTTCAGTTTGGTGAAAAATGTAATTAAATACTGAAAAAGTATAGTAAATATTTCGTGTAAATTTGAATCGCCAACAGTATATGGAAGAGTCGATTTCCGTTAAAGGGGAGGCCATTGTACAAAGGTACAAACCTTTTTAAATTTGTTAATAAATAACATACATCTTTGTGTAATAAATTATTCCTTTTAAACTATGCTTTCTTTGTATATTTTACGAAATTCACAAAAATACACTTTCTTTTGATGATGACAGTCAGTTTGACAGTCGCGACCTAAGTAGTATACAGTCGTCTGCAGTGGATGATACCAGTCGCATGATCGCACATATACGGACGTGTACGCGCTACCTACGAGTCACGCGACTACGCTTCCAATGGACGACCGGCCTAAGGAGAACAATTTATGTAGTTATGTCGTAAAGGAAATATATACAAAATTTGAGCACTCGAAATCCTCTATGAATTATCTGTAATTTGGATACTTTTGACCTACTGACTCCAAATTCAACAGGACGTTCATTAGGGAACCTACATAGAAGTTTCAAGAACCTGAACCTACGACTTTTCCTTCACGAAATATCACTTAGGAAGTACAGAACAGGAACACGAATCCAAAATGACATGATTTCAAGAAGCACTGTCGGATTCTTAATAAAACTTACTTTTACAAACATTGATATCTACATTTATAAGGGTGTTATTTAATTTTTTTATCTTTCTTCCTTTTTTTTTAAATTCAAATTTTACAAATAACAATACAGATTGTATGTGTTACTAAACTGTTATTACGTAATAAATAATGATTTACAGCGGCTATAATAAAACACAAATAGTACACAGACATGACCGACATTAAACTTTCCAGGTGATTGGCACTTAAAAGATTAAAATTTAGTATTTCTCGTACTCGTTTTCTACTCATATTAATAGTAGCAGGCAGGAACAGGCAATAAAACACATTTTTTTAATGAATCGGAAATATAAACAGCAATTTGTACATTTTACCTGATTTGTTTTATTTTCTAAAAAAACTTACAGGAAGTTAGTTGATTTTTAGATGTAATATTAGAAAAAATGACGGAGTATGACATAGACTGTCATTACGTCTTCGTAGGCTTTATGGCTACGAGGCTACTTAAGGCTATGTGGTTGATAAGGTGCCTACTAAAAGCATTTTTCTGCGAATGAACCGAACTAGCAGAGCGCGCTGTGACAAATACACACAACCAAAATTATATGGACTCATCTGATATTTTTTAGTATTTCGTTCGAATTTAAAAAAACGAACACACGAAAACGAACACACGAAGTCAAACATAATTTATTTTAAAGCAATTTAATTACAAATACGTAACAATTAAATAAAACAATAAAGTATTTATCAAACTAATTAAAACTAGTTGTTTTAAAATCAATAGAATAAAAAATTTCTATGTAAAACTAATAATGTTTAAATTCTTTTTATTTATTATTTTTAATTTTTTTTTGGTAGTCAGTGTTATTACCTCTAATGCTATGAACGGTTCAGTTTGCGTGGGTACGCTCCTAATCAAATTTCAACATTTTGTTGGGTTAAGTTGCTCCATTCTTCAAAAGCAGCTTATACTATGCGTGCGGTGTTTTGTGGATTATCCCGGTGAGCTTTAACTTTTCTTTTAAGCATATCCCACAAATACTCTATAGGGTTAAGCTCGGGTGTGCAAGCAGTCCACCCCAAACAAGGGAGACCTTCTGCTTCAATGATGTCTCTAGTCACTCTAATGGTATGTGGAGGTCCATTATTATGCATTAAAATTAAATTTTCTCCTGTTGCATGTCTCCAGAACCTAACTATAGGTTATAAATATACCTGTGATCAGTTAAAGTTGATTGGATGAAAATTAAAGGAGTTTTTTACGGATCACAAATCCTCTCCAGCACATTATACTTCCCCTTGTATATCTGTGAACAGATCTGACAGTTTTCGTTCTTGCTTGTCTTCTTTGACCTCTAAGTACACGATTTCGTGGGTCATCTGATTTTACACCAATCCTGACTTTTTCTGAAAATAGCACATTTTGTCAATTCCCAATGTTCCAGTTTTGGTGGTGAAGACACCAATTTAGGCGACCAACCTTTTGCTGCCTGGATAACTCGGGAACTCGTAACTGTCTCCTGCTGTATACTTTTTGGCACGAACTCTTCTTCTTATCGTTTCAACTGAAAAAGGTGAAACACCTGTAGCTTCCAAAAGCTGCCTTTTGAGCTGCAGATGAGAAATGGTTGGGTGTTTTCCAGCTAATTGGATAATTAAACGATCGTGGTTAGCCTTTATTACTTTTTGGCGACTTTTCCTTGCTTTATTTTTAAGATTTCCTAGTTACTGTTACCTAGCATAGGTTTTGGATAGAACGCCCTGTGTTACGCATAGCTCTACAGCTATGTCCCTCTGAGAACGTTACTTTCTCCATAAGTCCAATATCTTTCCCCGTTGTAAGTTCTATAACCCCACATGAGGCATATTTTCGTTTTTGGACGCAAAAGTTAGTTTATTTATTTTCGTTCAATTTGCAACTCAAGAAAATATCCTATACCGTACTGAGCTGTACTATCTGACTGTCTGATCGATTTGTTTATTTTGAATAAAAACCTTTATTCTTCGCAACAATAATAAGTTTTTTCAAAAGAAATAAATATTGCTTTAAAATACATGGTGATTCCATATAAGTTTGGTTGTGTGTAATTTCTCTAGTCAGTACGTGTTCGCGAGCAAAATTCTGCTGAACCGAACGAGCCGATCATTTTCGGAGTAGTGTAGTGTCGGTAATCGTGGAAAGATCAAACTCGCGAATTTGTTCGTTTATGCTCAGTGGGTACGGTTGTTTAGTGTATTCGTTGTGTTTGCGCAAATATTTAATGAAAAAAGAACTTTGATTCGTTCTGCACTCTAACAAATGGAGTGGAACAGAGAAAAATGTTTAGATCTGATTGATTTAGGTATATGAACGCTCTCTTTTATTATGGAATCCAAAACGCGGGAAATATTATAATAAAATAAAAAAAATCATCCATAGATATTGATAGCTGTAGAAGTAGGGTGTACCTCCAAAGAAGCAAAAGAAAAGATTGGTAGTTTGCTTGTCAGCTTCCGAAAAGAAAAGATAAAAAGTACCAAATCGAAGGGTAGAAGATAATAACTGTACCTTTATTTTATCCTTGAGTTATTGAATTAACGCTTAACGTGTTTCTATAACGATTACATCAATAAGTTGTTCAGAAATTTTAAAATATGCATTATAAACTCGTATATGAGTCGCTAAAAACCGCAAAATAAGCGATCATGAGGAGGCCTAGCTTTTAGAAACGATATTATATATTTTCTTGTAATTAATTATTAACTTTTGCAATTACAATTGCGTCTTTTGCAGATATTCAAGTGAAATTTTTAAAACAGTCCATATCTACCAACAGAGTTGTTTTGTTACGACTTAAAAACAACCTCCTTATCCAATGTCTTTTTGATGTTTTTTTTTTAATTTCTTTCTATTTGTAATAAACAGAATAAGAAAAAAAAACTCCAGCGGCTATAACCAGATTCTCTGATTTCATGGTCGGATGAGCACTGACATAAAATGAGCAGAACATGAGAACGCGGCGAATAGAACGAACACTTCGAATAACCTAAGCCAAGTCAGTAGTGTCAGTACGCTCCTATAGACGTACGGACTTTATATACGCGTCTATAGACGTAACAATTTTATTTTATAGAGTACGTGGTTTTTAAGATCGCGAACTTACTCGGCTCGACGTCGGTGACACACGAAAAGCTTGCTCATACTGAATTGCAATGTAGTCGACAGAAGAAGGGTTGTGCTGTTTAGGAATCATATCATCTATTCTATTAGCCTTGCGACATCCAATATTGGACATAGGCCTCCCCTTCGCTCCTCCATCTTTCTCTATCCTGAGCCATGTGCATCCATTTTGAGCCTGCTTGGTGTTTTAGGTCATCTACTTATCTCATCTGTGGTCTTCCTCTCTTTCGTTTATATGTCCATAATCTCCACTCTGCAATAATTTTATTCCATCTTTCGTGTTTTTGTCTAATTGTATGACCGACGAATTTCCATTTTAGTTTAGCTGTTTGACGAGTAGCATCTTTAACTTTTGTGATATTTCTTACCCAGGAATTCCTTTTTCCATCTGACAGTCTTACGTTGATCATTTGTCTTTCCATTGCTCTTTGTGTTTTCGCAAATCTGTCCATATTCGCTTTTGTGAACGTCCATGTTTGACATCCATTGGTCGTAGATCTTCGTTTTTGATATTGAGGGTATTTTTTATTCTTCAAGATGAAGCTGAACTTACCAAACCAGGCCCACGCTAAAAATTTTATGTTCGTCTCTTTATTTCTGCTGTTTGGCTGTCTCTATTCAATTTTATTATTTGTCCCAAGTATATGTATTCATGCACTTCCTCTATTTGGTTTTGTTTAACTACGATTTTGACCTCATCCTCTTGATTTTTTATCACTTTTGTTTTGCTGTAGTTCATATTTAATCCAACTTTACTGGCTTCGTGGTCTAGTTGTTGTATCATTATTTGTAGTTGTTCCTTGTCTGTAGCGATAATGACGATATCGTCAGCGTATCTTAGGTGATTTAAGTATTGGCCGTTAATGATGATTCCATATTCTTCCCATTGTAATCTCTTGAAAATGTCTTCTAGAGCTTGGTTGAAGAGCTTCGGCGAAATCGTATCTCCCTGTCTGACGATCCTTTTGATAGGTATGGGGTGTGTATTCTGTTCAAGTTGGATCGTAGTTGTGGCCTTACTGTATATATTAGAGATTAGTTCTGTATACCTGTAATCTACTCTGCTACTGTGTAGTGATTGTTTCACTGCCCAGTGTTGTATGTAGTCGAATGCCTTTTCAAAATCAATAAATGCCATATATATATATATATATATGGGTATTTGGTATTCATTTATTTTCTCAATAAGTAACTTCATTTTCAGTAGGTGATCACATGTACTGTAGCCTTTTCTGAATCCTGCCTCTTCTTTGGTCTGATAATTGTCGAATTTAGTCTGTTGGTTAATATTTTAGTTAACAATTTATACATAACATTAAGCAAGATAATCGGTCTATAATTTTTCAGATTTTTTTTTCATAAAGCGGTGGAATCATATCATATTACACTTTAATAACTAATAAGAAAAGACGAAATCGAAGATGTGTTTACGGGGAAAAAAAGGAAGATTCGAAGATATTTCGTTCAGAATGCTTGTGATTGGTGATGGAAGCCCAAAACTTCTGCGCTTGGCTGAAGCGCTGGTTTCCTCGAAAGCGGTGCCGACAAATTGAGACCGTAACACTGCGATGAATGACGTCATAAAAAACTGTACCATGCAAAATAGGAGCGGTGGTTTCCAAGGATGCGTTGGAAGCCACCGCTTGCTGAGTATGCACATTCCATTGCCACAGTGAAGAACCTTGAATTTTTCATCGTAATCTGACGTAATTCATCGCAGTGCTACGGTCACAGGTTGTCGGTGCCGCTTTCGAGGAAACCAGCGCTTTAATCGTAATGTTAAGCAGGCGAGTGGCCGGCTTAACATTACGATTTTTGATCTTTCTGTCTTTGTAATCATTGCTTCTAATTTTCCAAAGACAAGGGTTATTTCGCAAACCCTTAAATTCTGTTAAGAGTTCATGAGAGAAAGGTTAAAAGTTTTAAGAATTTTATGAACCAAATAATTAGGTATTGCTTTGTGAACCACAATTAACAAAAATTACACAATAATTATCAAACATTACAACTGTTTTGCATCCACAGACTGACGCAAAAAAAATGACGGCTTGCGGCTCGAAGTACTGATACACGTATTATTCTGGTATACAGTGCTTCTCTTTTTGCTGGTATCTTGTCTACAAGCGAACTAGTATACTTACACTCTTTTTCTGTCCTATAATTATTACATTTATTGGATGTACAAGGAGGACCAACACTACTTATTTGTTCTGCTACTTTGGAAGAACACTGCAAAATTTCAATTTTGCATATATGTATACATAAAAATGTTTAAAGTTCAACCCACGCGATGAAATGTCAAATGACAGAATAAAACGAACAAACTTTTAAAACTTGAAAATAAAGATATTAAAGTTAGTAAACCAATTAAATTACAATTTTTAACAACCCGTTAAGTTCTATAACTGAAATTGTGGATGCTGTAAGTAAAAAATTACAGATGCCTAGAAGAAAGATTGTTGGTTCGTTGATGTTATTGTGAAACACTTTGTTTAACGAATCGTATTAACAAATATGATAAAATAACAATAGGCTATTGACTTTTATTGTTTAGGGATTATTATTGTGTTTAGTAAATAAACAACCATATCACTGTCGTGTTAAATCTTAACGAAATGCCCGATTTATTTAATTTTTATATTACACGTTTTATAAGATACAAGACATTAACAAAAGTAAATATGGATATCTCATCTATGTGCTGACTCAAAATTAATTAAATATAAGGAATGATTAGGAAAATAGTCTTTAAAAATTACAAATAATTGAAAATCAGTTGAATATTATTTATTTTAACAAGGGAAGCAAACAATAAGACACTTCGTCTTATTGCATGTTTGGTGGAGCTTGTTCAAAGTTTCACTATACAGGTTTTCGTTGTCTTTGGTGGCAGAGGAAGTGA
Organism: Diabrotica virgifera virgifera; assembly: GCF_917563875.1. NCBI lineage: Eukaryota > Metazoa > Arthropoda > Insecta > Coleoptera > Chrysomelidae > Diabrotica > Diabrotica virgifera. The sequence goes on from NC_065452.1 coordinate 94,089,295, forward strand.
AAACATTCAAATACTTCGGAATGATGGTGAGTGACCAATGGGATCCTACACAAGCAATAAAATGCCGTACCGAACAAGCAAGACAATCTGTTATTAAATTTAAACCGCTTCTTTGTAACCGCAATCTTTCCGTCAATCTCTACTACAGAACGGTTAAGTACTATATATAGACCATATTATTATACGGCATGGAGACGGACGTTGAAAATATCTTCCATTAAAAAGTTGGAGGCCTTCTAATGTGGACCTTGCGAAAAATTTTCCGCATACCATGGACAGATAGTGGTACTAACGAGGAAGTCTCAAGAAGAGCAAACAGTGAGAGAGAATTGCTTAACTTAATCAAGGCACGAAAAATTGGATACCCACCTGGACCATATCCTGTGAGGGGGAAAATAAGCAATCCCTCAACTAATCATCCAAGGAAAGATTGACGGCAAGAGAGGAGTAGGTCGCAAACACTGGCGAACTTTTGCATGCCGCAAGAGATAGACGTCTGATCTTAAGATAATTCGCCAACCATAGTAGTACCATAAGAAGAAGAACGTGGCAGAGAATTTGCCTGCTTCCCTTGCATCGCCGCCAACAATTATTAATGAAAGAAACTCATTAACGCTTGGCCCGCATTCCGTGAGATGTTGAAAAGGTAAACCTTGGGTAAATTGCATTGAACGAAATTCGAAGATCTTCTCTAATCAAGCCTTACACACATTCTACATTCCTGTCTAGTGATGCAATACTAAATTCACCTAGTCGAGGCTTGTCATTCGTCTTCCCTTTTCCGCTCTTAAATTTTAAACACCATTCCTTGATATTTGGATACGCAAAATATGCGTTTCCATACACAACATTTAATGACCCCATACTGATTATACACTCAACCAAACATAACATATGGAATCACTGTGTATTTGAAACCTGCAGCTTTTGGAACCTACAGGTGTAAATATTTTAGTTGAATCGATAAAAAGGAGAGTTATTGTGCCCAAGGATAATATAGCAGGAGGAAGTTACGGGATCCCGAGTTAACCAGGCAGCATAAGATTGATCACGTAAATTGGTGTCTTCAACAACAAAACTGGACCATTTTAAATTAAAAAAGTGTGTTATTTTCAAACGAAAGTAGGATGTGTAAAATCAGATGATTAACGAATTCGTATACTTAGAGTGCAAGGAAGACAAGCAAGAACGGAAACTGCCAGATTTGTTCATAAATATAAAAGAGGAAAGGTCATGTTCGGTGGAGGAATTATGATCGGTAAAAAAATCCTTTAATTTTCATCCAACCAACTTTAATAGCTCGCAGGTATGTTGATTTGATTCTATAACCTGTAGCTAGGCTCCTGAATAATCCAGTAATACCCCGAACTTACGCGATAGGTGGGACCAAGCGATAATCGCGTAAGTCGAATTCGCGTAAGTCGGGGTATAATTTCGTATGTGTATGTACCTATTACTATTTCAAGTATTGTTAGATATAAAACAAAAAATCCCTTTATAAAAGGAACAAACACCCACTCCATTAGACAAAACTGTAGATAAGAAATAAATAATACAAAATAAAATCGCTGATTCCGTGTGAAAAGTCCAAACATGTATAATACATTGGATGAGCATAAGTGTGTGGGTGGTATTTCTATCTCGTCAATAACTAAACGATTGTGTGGCGCTTAAATAATGAATCGACAAGATTTTAAATTCGCATATCAAATAACAAATCAACAATTATTTGAAAATCGCGTAACTCTGGGTTCGCGTAAGTCGGGGTAGCGTAAGTCAAGGTATTACTGTACTAAATAGGGAAATTCAAACGGAAGAAATAAAAAGAAGAAGAAAGTTAGCATGGGCAGGATTCGGCAAACTAAACTATATACTCAGAAATCAGCAAATTCAACTACATCTTTGATCTAAAGTTTTTGATGCATGCATTATTCCGATATTAACATATGGGTCACAAGCATGGACAATAGAAAATGAACATACTCAGAGTCACTCAACATGCGATGGAAAGAGCAATGCTTGGCATATCACTTAAGGAGAAAACAAACACATGGATAAGACAGAAAACCAAAGTCACCGATGTGGTACAAAAATCATTAAAATTGAAATGGGAATACGCTGGACATGTAGCTAGGAGCGATCTAAAAAAATGGCACAGAACAATTCTAAGGGCAAGAACAGAACAAGTGGGTCGCGGTGGAGGTGGAGGTCGCGGTCGATGTCGATATCCATGTAAAACAAACACATTGTAGTGAATGGAAGAGAACAGAGCAGGGAAGTCGCGGTGGAGGTTTAGCGCGATGCCATCCAGGAGGTTTACATCAATGCTTTTGAAAATAAAATGAGTTTGTTTTACATGGATGTCTACTGAGCTATCTGAGTTGATACTTTTTATATAATCCCTTTTTGGTATTCAGTTTATTTTTGAATTTCTAAAGTAATTAAATACAGTAAATTTTTGAAATATGAAGGAGGATCTGATTATTTACAGCTGACATTTCATCACTATCATCACTTGACTGGCACAACATCGCAAAAGTACAGTCTTTTTGTCATTCACATTTCATTAAACTACTTCAGTTGATAGTGGTTCTAGCTCGACTGACAGCGCAGGTGACCTCCTTGCTATGTGCTGTCGACATCGACCGCGACTTAACTAGTAGCATCCACCGCGACCTACACCTCCACCTCGACCCACTTGTTCTGTTCTTACCCTAACCTGGAGACCATACCAACACAAAAGACCCAGAGGCAGACCTCCTATGAGATGGACAGATGATCTGCTGAAACGGACTGCCGGGAAAAATTGGCTACAAGTAGCGTACAACAAAAACAATGGAAAGGAAGATTTGAAGAGGCTTATGTTCAGATGTGGACGTGAACGGCTAGACGAAGAAGAAGAAGAGGCTCCTGAGAGATGCGATGGAACAAAATTTAATTCAGTATTAATTGGTTAAAAAAAATAGAAAATATCATATGATTTCATATAAGTTTCGTTGAGTGTATGTATTACAATGGATTGATAAACGTCAATAAGTCTAAGTCACAATACCTAAAATCAGTCAAAACAGTCAAATACGAAACAGTCAGATACAGATAATTTTAACTAATCAGCGTGACGTTTATAAACATACCTAACATTGCAGAACGACAGTTGAGTGATTACAATTGTTTCCATGGCTAACCTGACCAAAAGTGGGTTTAAATTGAGCTAGTGTTTCAATCAAGAGACTGAAATTTGAACACAGTACTGTGAGATAAGGACACCAGTATAAAAACAAATAGAAGAATATATTATAATACATTGAAAAGAAGCATCCTCATTTATTGGTGTGAAAATTTGACAATAAATAAGATAACCAAAAACAAAATAAGTCAACAAAGATGAAATTCCTAAAGAGAAGCTGCAGAGTAAGAAGAAGAGATAGACTAAATAACATGGGGCTTAACCCGGAGGTAGTCGCGCTCACTTCTGTAACGTCGATAGTCGCGTGTGAGATTCTATCTCAAAATACGAATTTAAAACAAATTTTTATTTTGTACTATTTTTATCTACTTTTTATATTGAGAATATATATTTCTAACAATTTTATTAAAAAAACCTGTGCTAACGGCCACCTGCCAACATCGGCCACCTTTTCTAACGGCCAGTTTAAAAATTTCCCAAACCAATTATATGTATACTACAAAAACTGGCAATACCGTCCACCTTTCTATATCGGCCAATAGTTCTTTCATTTTTGTCAGTGGCCGTTACTGACAAATTTTACTGTACAGTAAAACCTGTGTTAACGGCCACCTGCCAACATCGGCCACCTGTCCTAACGGCCAGTTTAAAAATTTCTTCTTCTTCTTTTATATAGGCAGTACTGCCTGTTTTTCTTCAACGGTGCCTTTCATTCTGCCCCTAAGTTGTCATTCCATTTTTTCCTTGGGCGTCCTATACTTCTCCTGCCTAACGGTGACTTGTCCCTGGCTATTCTTATTATCCTTGATTCAGACATCCTGCTTATGTGCTCATTCCACTCTTCTTTTCTGTTATTTACCCAGGTATTTATATTGTCTACTACACATATGCGTCTGATTTCCTCACTTCTTACCCTATCCTGTAGTCCTTTTCCAGCAATCCTTCTTAAGATCTTCATTTCGTTGGTTTCCAGATGTCTTCGTGTTTTGCTTGTATCTGTAAAAATTTCCCAAACCAATTATATGTAGACTACAAAAACTGGCAATAGCGGCCACCTTTCTATATCGGCCAATAGGTCTTTCATTTTTAGTGGCCGTTACTGACAGGTTTTACTGAATTACGAAAAAGGATGAAATGTGAGATTCTATCTAACGGCGCGACTACTCGCGGGTTAAAGCTAATTGGCTCTCCCCAAAGCCATAAATTCCACAAAAAGAAGAAGAAGAAAAAAAATTCCTGCGCATTACTACACTCGAGGTCTCGAGGCACTTACGAAATTTTTTCAAAATTGCAAAATTTTTCATCAAGTTATCGCGAAAAAGGATAAAAATTGAGATTCTATCTCACCGCGCGACTACTCGCGGGTTAAGAAAAGAATCGTAATGAACTCAGATATAATTGATTACATAAAAAACAGAAGAGATTAAACTAGTACGGACATGTCAGAAGAGCAGAACAAAATCGTTTAATAAATAGAATAACGGAATGGAGCCTGATAGAAGGAAGGAAGAGAGGCAGACCCCGAAGATCTTTAAGAGATGAAGTGGACGAAGCAATGGAAAGAAGAAATCTGCAGGAAGGGGACTGGCAAAACAGAAAGAACTAGAGATAACGGTTGAGTGAAGGAATATAGTGAAAACTGTGGAAATCCTTAGGATTTGTATTAGACGACATAGTGACCAACTCTGAAAAATATTTCATCTTTATCTTCAAGTTTAAAGATTCTATTCGAAGACTTGATTTACTAGTCAGTTACATTGTTCGTCACCTGTCAAACAGTCCAAATTTGTAAGTATAGTTAAACAACTACACTGCTTGCTTAACGACATATTAACGCTGTTCTTCAACACCTTATTCGGTAATCTTTGGATCACTTTTTTATTGATTTTACTGGCCCATCAATTAGTTTTTAACAATGGATGGTATAATTAATAATTAGTTAGATAATAAACTCTTTGGCAATAATGAATAACCATTTTCAATTTCGTCGCAAAACGAAAATACAGCCGAACCATATTCTAGTCCAATCAGAGAGTGCAGCAAACACCTCTACCGGTTTCGAAACTTATTAGTCTCTCATCAGGAGGTACATATGCTGCTCCGTCTGATCCAACCAAAACAAACCCCCAGCGTGCAGTCCCGGATTGCAACGAACGAAATGACATAGGTGCCATAGCGGCAACTGCTAGCAAAAAGACTAAGTTTTCACTCTAATGGCATATAAAACAACGTAATGCTCTTCTACATCCCACCAGAATGAAAACAATGGGAACCTTCTCTGGTTACACCTACGAGGCTTCTACAATTTGCAAGCCATACGGATGGTGAGACTAAGGAAGATGAGGGAATTCTACAATTTACAATTCACGTCCCATCTGCTCAGCGCGGTAAAGTTCCAACGAGAATGGTTCCCTTCATACTCCAATCAAAGTAAATGTTAATCAAAAATTAATAACCATTTTCAATTTCGTCGCAAAACGAAAATACAGCCGAACCATAATCTAGTCCAATCAGAGAGTGCAGCAAGCACCTCTACCGGTTTCGAAACTAATTAGTCTCTCATCAGGAGGCACATATGCTGCTCTCTGATCCAACCAAAACAACTGCCTCCTGATGAGAGACTAATAAGTTTCGAAACCGGTAGAGGTGCTTGCTGCACCCTCTGATTGGACTAGAATATGGTTCGGCTGTATTTTCGTTTTGCGACGAAATTGAAAATGGTTATTAATTTCTGATTTACATTTACTCTGATTGGAGTATGAAGGGAACCATTCTCGTTGGAACTTTACCGCGCTGAGCAGATGGAACGTGAATTGTAAATTGTAGAATTCCCTCATATTCCTTAGTCTCAGCATCCGTATGGCTTGCAAATTGTAGAAGCCTCGGAGGTGTAACCAGAGAAGGTTCCCATTGTTTTCATTCTGGTGGGATGTAGAATAGCATTATGTTGTTTTATATGCCATTAGAGTGGAAACTTAGTCTCTTTGGCAATACTTCAAACCATTTATTGTTATTACATTATTATTTATAAAGAATAATGGACCTAGCTCGTAGATTTGATTTGACGAACCTTCCGCGATCCAGAGGAAACTTACGAACATTTAGTAATTTTAGATAATTAGTATTAAAGGTGGGTGCCTACATTGGATCCGTTTTTCTCCGATAAGATCAATTCCGATATCGGCCGACGTCGGGAGTAGCTTCTCCTATTCTTATCGAGAAGTGTTTGGTTTCATTCCGATTGTTTGCAAGTTGAGTTACAAGTTGGCTACAAGTTGGTTGTAAGTTGGTTGCAAGATGGTTGCAATTTGGTTGCAAGTTGGGGGTTGCAAGCTAACATGTTTAAATATATTCAATGTCATCATCTCATTTTCATTTTCCCCTGTAAACATCAATAAGTTTGATATTTCCTTCCGACCACTCCATTACTAAAAAATATTCAACTCAGGCGCCCCAAAACCAACAAACCACTCGCAAACCCGTCCAAATACGTATTGCGAACCATTAAAGCATTTGTTGAAAAGCCGACAGAAGTTAGATCGTGGTGCGCCGTGTGCGAGCCGTTTGTGTGCCACTTGAAAACACGTACTAATCTAACAAATATGCTGCACGCGAGCGGCTCGCACACCGAGCAGAGCGCATATGTATACCCGCCTTTAGAGCATAACCTTAAAAGTGTTATTGTTACGGAATAACAATATTCATTTTACCGCCAAAGGAATAATGACACTACCGCCATCTCAAGAAATTCAAAGTAAATATCGATGTGACACTTTCCCTCGTAAAAGAATAACTGGAATTATGCATTTTTTGAGTTGTGTTACTTTTCTTTCGGACGAGCGACTTTGTAATAGTGCTTATGCAATTTACACAGTATTATTAATACCCCAGGGAAATCAGGCAAAAATATACCATGGTCGGGACACTTGAGTAGCCAGGTTGCAAATAGGTTTTTTGGGTACTAGATATCTAATACATTATAAATACAAAAATGCCCGTCATAGATCGGACGAAAATTTTAGTTATTAACAAATAAGCGTCAAAAATGTCAGGATTCTCGTTTAAATCACTACAGGTAAAAATAGGGTAATTAAATAATGTTATACAGGGTGTCTCATAATGGATTTAAGATTTGAAATTATTCTGGCGCCGGCACTGCGCTGAATAGGAAGGAGCTGACGGTGTAGATCGGTTGCGCGGGCATGCGGATTTCATTTTTCAGTTTAGGTTAGATGGCATCGTCACCGTGGCCAGCAGGAACAGAGCAACGGACGTTTATGTTTAAATCGTTCTTTAACACATTGGAACATGAGACACTTTTGTTACACCACGATGATTCATAATTTTTTACGTCAATCCTTGCTACAGTTCCCTGGCCATGATGACAACGGAACGTGGTTTCAACAAGATGGCGTCACGGCACATACTGCAGCAATGTCGATCAACGCAATTACACAACTGTTTCCTAGCACGGTTATTTCCATTATTGGAGATATTCCGTTTCCTCCACGATCCCCAGACCTGGCACCCTTACTTAGATTTTTTTCTATGGGGATAAATAAAGAATATCGTCTACACCGATCCAGTACCGGAAACCATCCATCAACTGAAAGACCCTATTACCCATGCTATACGTGACATACTGATTCAGATGTGCCAGTGAGTTTTCCGCAGCTTGCGCTCTAAACTAACAGCCTGCTACGAAGAAGACGGCCAGCATTTAAACGATGTTTTGTTTCAACAACAAATCCCCATTTTTAACGTATCTAACAAGTGTATTAAAATTGTTCTACAATGATTTGAATGTTTGTTTTATTGCTTTAACACCTTAAATCCATTATGAGACACCCTGTATATAGTGTCCTTCTTTTAGTAGATGAGCAAAGGTTTAATATGTCACTTTTTGAATTTTAGTCCGATTCTTTGTTGCTTCGGAAATTTCAAAATAAAATTAAAATTTCGAAAATAACAAAATTGCTATAACTTTTGCGAAAATGACCTTAAGACTTTCATATTACACGAACAGTTGAGTCAAACAGTCCATATAATGTACAAAAATGTTTAAGACGATTCGTCAATTAGTTTAAAAATTACTTAATTTGTTTATCTTAAAGAGCTTTTTTTTGCAATGTTATTGTTCACAAAATAATAATGATATAGCAATTCTGTGGAAACCGGGTGAAAGAAGAATAGTTGTATTTTCAACGCATTAAAAAAATCATTTAAAAGTCATTTTTATCATTCCGAAAACATTTTTCTAATGTAGGGTCATTTTTGGCTTATAAACAATTTGAATAAAATTGTTAATATTGACTCTATACTAAAACTACTTTGGAATTTAAAAAGCTGGTATTTTTACACGAATTAAAAAAAACCTTTTCGTCTTGGTTAATCAGGGTCAAAGTTAGCCACTTTTTTATTTAATGCACAGCTACTTTGTTTATAAAAATTAAGCAACCTAACTAGCGCCATTTTAAAGTTCAAGGTATATAGTTTATGCGTAAAGTTTGACCAAACTTTAAACTTCAATAAAGTGGTTAATAAAGCTTTAAAAATTACGTTCCAACGAAATCGATTCGTGGTCGGTGGAGGGGAATAATTATTAAAATCCGTGCACTCAAGAAATGAAATTAATTTTGCAAACATATGCTGCACTTAATATCTCCGGAGCTTGTTGATGGATTTTGATCATAATTTTTTTAATTTGTATGTATGTACTCGTAGTCTTGTAGAGTACGTTATGTACTCATATCCCCACCTAACATTACAAAGAATTAGGGGGATCTCCCTTCTCACTCAGGGATATGAAAAATAGATTACGACCGATTCTAAGATCTACCGAATATACATATATAATTTCATAACAATCGGTCAAGCGGTCTCGGAGAAGTATGGCAACTAACAGTGTGACAGCAGAATTTTATAGATGAAAATATATAGATGGCTATTAAAAAATAAGGGTTGGTGAAAGAAGAGTGAAAATTAAGGGTTGTATGTATTTTTAATTCTACACCATATAAAATTAAGATAGGCAATTTTGTCCAAAAAAATAAAAAAAAGTCAAGGGGGCAACGCCCCTTATAATTTATAGGCATGAAAATAGATTAGAAACTATTCTCAGTCCTACAGGATAAACGTGTAAAATTTCTACAAAAATCGGTCAAGCCGTTTCGGAGGAGTATGGTAACTAATACTGTTACAGGAGAATTTTATGTATATAGAAGTAACTGTGAATTAAATAATAAAAGTGGCTAACTTTGACCGCAATTAACCTAGGCAAAAAGTTTTTTTTTTGAAAATTCGTGTAAAAATACCAGATTTTGAAATCCCAAAGTAGATTTACTCTACACCAGCGGTTCTCAATCTTTTTGTGTCATGTACCACCAAATACTTTTTATTATTTTTGGGACCACCTAACTGAAATACATATCTAACTAGTTGATCTAATTAACTATAATATTGGTTCTGATTTTGGCTGTTTTTGCGGTTTGTGTACCACCTCAAAAAATGAAATGTACCATTAGTGGTACATGTACCACAGATTAAGAACCGCTGCTCTACACTACAGTCAACATTAACAAAGCTTTTCAAATTGTTTTTAAGCCAAAAATGACTCTACTTTAGTAAAATGTTTTCGGAATGATAAAAATGATTTTTTTTATAGATTTTTTAAATGCTTGGAAAATATAAGTGTTCTTCTTTCATTTGCTTTCCACAGAATTGCTGTATCATTATTATTTTCTGAACAATAACATTGCAAAAAAAGCTCCTTTAGATAAACAATTTGAGTAAAATTTAAATTAATTGACGAATCATCTTAAAATTTTTTGAAGTTATACTGCTTTAGGCGCGATTGAGAGTAAAATTTCATAATTCTGCGCGCATGCGCACACAAACAGCATGGCGTTTAGTTGCTAAAATCTTTCTAGTTATGTATATCAGTGCAAGAAAAGGTGTGAAAAGAATATATTAGTTAAAAGGCATTATATTTAATTTCGATTCAGAGATCATTACCATCTTTCTATGGACCATTTCGAACTCTTTTATTCTCATCAGGAAAGCAACTGTAATGATGCTCTGAATCGAAAAATAAATACCTTTGCCATTCATGCCACTTACAAAATATAATTAACATTAAAACGCTATAGCGACCTCTATTAACAAAATGTCGAAACCCAAAAGACTCCATTTTCAAACAAATAAATGTTTAAAAATAATAAAATCTTTGGATTTCATAGTTCGGAAAGAGATTCTCTCTTATACCTATTCCCATCCTTCTAAAAATTGCAAGGAAAAGGGTGATGAATGTAGAGACATGGGGAGTCTACATAGTTGCACTCCACAACATATCAATTCACCGAGGTAAAGATCAACAAATCTGCTTCCTAGTACTCGATACGTGAGTAAAACCGTGGGTAGATAAAAAGCATTATATTTAATTTCGATTCAGAGATCATTACCATCTTTCTATGGACCATTTCGAACTATTTTGTTTGAACTCTTTTGTTTGAACAAAAGAGTTCGAAATGGTCCATAGAAAGATGGTAATGATCTCTGAATCGAAATTAAATATAATGCTTTTTATCTACCCACGGTTTTACTCACGTATCGAGTACTAGGAAGCAGATTTGTTGATCTTTACCTCGGTGAATTGATATGTTGTGGAGTGCAACTATGTAGACTCCCCATGTCTCTACATTCATCACCCTTTTCCTTGCAATTTTTAGAAGGATGGGAATAGGTATAAGAGAGAATCTGTTTCCGAACTAAGAAATCCAAAGATTTTATTATTTTTAAACATTTATTTGTTTGAAAATGGAGTCTTTTGGGTTTCGACATTTTGAATATATTAGTGTTTTTAGTAAATATATTTATTATAATTTTTGTGTCTTTGGATCTGTCTTCCTCAGGAGTAAGATGAGTATTATTAAAACATTTTATTGTATATTTATTCACCTTGTCTGTTTGTTACCGTGAATTGTCATTAGGTACGTCCGAACCGATACAGACACAGTCCTCGTAGCGTATTTGGTATGGCATTTAGTCGAGGCATTGAAGGATTGAAGTGTCGATTTTTCGAATGTTTTGTATAAATGTACCTATTTACAAATGTTTATTCTAAAATTTAGGAATATATTAATTTTATAATACATTTAAGTATGTAGTAATTTTCTTTACAATTTTTACTTACCTATTTGTTTTTGTTTATACCTAATATCGCCCGTGTCTAGCGAGTGTCTGCGTAGGCTAGCGGTATGTGTATCTAGTTACAGACGTGTTAGTACTTGGTTCGATTCCCCATTAGGAAAAATTTTTTGTTTATTATTAATGGTTATTGACATCTTAGACTATTATTATGGACTTAAAAATGATTAAAAATAATTAAAATAATTAATCGGGATGTTGCCCAACTATTTACCGAGTTGCAAATTTATAATAATTGCCTATTTCAAAATGCACTTTTGAAATGCATTTTTCTTATGCACAAATGCAATTTCAGATTTCTTATTCAGTACATTAGTTCACAAAATTTCCTGACATTCTCACGAATCCAACGCACCAAACTGCATTAACATCCGCCTTACCACGCCAAAAATCGACAGTAAGGCCTTTTTTGTGCTCTAATGCCTCGACTAATTCGGCCAGAGATCGAAAGGTCTTGAGTTCGAATCCAGTGCAATCCTATACTTTTTTTATTTTTTTGAAAGCGGTAAGCACAAAATTAGTTTGGTGTTTAAAAAAAATTAAAACAAACTGTTTAAAGTTTATTTAATTTTAAGAAATCATTTAATAGAAGCATAACTTCTTACGTGCGTACAAAGTACACACACATTCTTTTTTGTGCATGATATGTACTGGTTGTCTCAACTTTTCATGCAATATGAAAGTCTTAAGTTAATTTTCGCAAAAGTTGTAGCAAATTTTTATTTTCGAAATTTTAGTTTTATTTTGCAATTAGCGAAGCAACAAATGATCGGACCAAAATTCAAGAAATGCCATTTTGAACCTTTGCTCACCTACTAAAAGATGAATACTCTATATAAGATATCATTTTTGACGCTTATTTGTTAATAACTAAAATTCTCGTCCGAACTGTGACGGGTATTTTTGTATTTATAATGTATTAGGTATATAGTACAGAAAAAACCCATTTGCAACCTGGCTCCTCAAGTGTCCCGACAAAAACCTTATTTCTCTGGACTATAACCCAATATTTGTTAAAACCTGATATGTGATGTATGTATATTCAATCGTTTTCCCTTTTAGCATTATCTACTACAGCGTACTGTTCAGACTACTATTCCAAATAAGCAAGGTAGCAGTCACGGAAATACATCACAGAGGGATTTAACCAGACGAAATAATACTGCTACTGCATTTATAAACATCAATAAGGCAATGCACAAAGTTTTGCACGAGTGGCTCATTTACAAGCAGAGCCAACTTGGACGCAACAAGGCAATGGCATGCCTTCTCCCTTCGAACTTAGTCAACAGAAAGTTCAAGGTGTAGAGCAGCGATACTCAACCTTTTTCTTTCCTGAGCCACATAGTAGCCATTGCACCAGCTTGCGGGCCTCAATAAAGGTGAAGTAGTACACAGTGTGTTTCATTGGGAAACGGAAAAACTATTGGTGAATAGAGGTAAATGAGGCGGTTCTAGACATACTGAACTTATTGCCCCACCGATTTTTATAACCGAGTTAAAGGGCGTTTTACCGATTTTGACAATTTTTTCTGGACCCATAACTTTCGAACAGCCTTGTATATTTTCTTGAGATTTGGTATACATATTATGTCACGTTTAGAACCCAAACCACCCAACTACTAATTACAAGAAAAATTCAGGTCCGGATTAAACATAATTATAAATTCATTGTGACCTTGAGACATCTTGTGTATTGAAATTTTCAAAACCCGTTTGCACATTTAAAAAGAGCACAAAAAACTAATTTTAATGGTTCACTTCCATTTTGTGTGCAGAAAATTTAATGACTTTAATTTTGAAATTATGTCAGAATTTTTAAGAACTCGAACTCGATACTCGAACTTTCAAAACAAAAATTTTGATATAGTTTCAAAATTAATGTCATTAAATTGTCTGTGCACAAAATTGAAGCTAGCAATTAAACTTAGTTTTGGTGCTCCTTTCAAATGTGCGAACGAATTTTGAAAATTTCAATATAAAGGGTGTTGTTTCAAAGTCACAATTATTTTATTTTTTTTTGTTATTTTAATAACAAAATGTGATTACTGAATTTTTCTTGTGATTACTAAATGAGTCGTTGCAATATAGTAAATAAGTATTGATTATTTTTAAAATAAGTATTTGTTCAATATAATTTTAAAATTAAAGTCATTGAATTGTCTTCCTCGCGCACAAACACGCCTCATACACATCGGCACACTATCAAATAATTTGAATAACACTTGAAATTTAACACAAAATTTGATCGTTTACAGGGCCCTTTAGTTAGCCTTCGGGCCTCATAAAAAACAATAGAGGGCCGCATGCTCCCGCGGGCCGCATGTTGAGTATCACTGGTGTAGAGTGTAGATCGTACACGTACTGTCTGAAGGTGGACTGAAGATAAATGAGTGTATTAAGTATTTAGTTTTAAGTTGGTTGCAAATTAATATCTAGAGAAGCCAAAGTATAGATAGAAGCCAAAGTAATGCAGTGAAAAGAATATAGTTAGAATTGAACAATGAATTTTACAGTAATTAAATTAATATAATATTAGAGTGATCTAACTTGCACACAAATACCAAAAAACCTTATCTAAACGTTATTAACTTAATAAGTTCAATTCAATTCATTAATAGTAGCCAAATAAACCAACAGTTTGCAAATAAAATTATCATTAACTTAGTAAAAATCAAAATCGATGGGTGCTAATTGTACATATTGATTCTGCCATCGGCACCCAACAATGAAAAAGTTTCGTTTACAAAATTCTACATATTTTTATCACTTTTATTCTATTTTGTTGACATTGACTTTCTCTTTTACAGTTAATAAAACTCCGATTTAAAAATAGACTCGTTTTATTATCGAAAGCTATTGCAGTTTTTTTATGAGAAGTTAGTATTCTTTTATCAGTTATTTATGCACAATAGAATAAGTAATGAATTGTCATCAGTATATAAAAATCAGTGCATTAGGGAAAGTCTAGAGGGGACACCAATGGATGCTATTATAGCTGAACAAACATTCATTCCACAATAAGCAGGTTTTACACCCAATAAAAACTGTAAAGCACAAATTGTTATCTACCAATAAAACACTGAAAACTTTTATTTTGAAAACTTCCGCAAAATTTATTACAATTTATTATCACTACAGTTGGTTCGTCAGAGTGCGTTTCTCAAGTGATATACATTTTACTATGTGTCTACACTTACTTGAGAAAGGCACTCTGCTGAGACCGTTGAAATGATATTAATTTAGAATAAATTTTTTGAACGTATTGAAATCAAAAGTTTTCAGTGTTTTATTGTTAGAGAAACTGTAATAATTATCGAGCTATCACCATATGAATTATCCCTGGGAAGGTATTCGCAAGAATAAGAGAGACAAAGATAAAAACCCAAATAAAAACAACTATGGAAGATACACAGTGTGGATTCAGGAAGGACAGAAGCACGCCAGACCTAATATTCACAATAAAACAAGTAAGTGAGAAGGTAATCAATAAGAATAGAGAGATACATATATGTTTCATCGACCTGGAAGACACTAAAAGAAAGGTGAGTCGACAGACACATAATAGAAGTAAGAAAGGATATGTACAAAAATAATACAAATACAGTAAGAACCAATAACGAGCAATCCAGAGAATTTACTACAAGTCAAGGCGTCAAACAGGGATGCGTGTTGAGTCCACTGCTATTCTCAGTGGTACTGGATGGGATGAAGTAATAAAAAAAGCCAAGAGAAGAATGAGAAAACTAACATTAAGATACTGGCAAATGAAACAGACTCAACTATCGTACCTACTATTTGCTGACGACATGGTATTGATAGCAGAAAACAGAGAAGACCTACAAAACAATCTTGAAATCCTAGAAGAAGAACTATCAAACATAAATATGAAAATTAATAGAGAAAAAACAAAAACAATGATAATTTCAAATACGCCGAAGACACACGCAGTATAATTTGAATGGAAACGGCTAGAAAAAGTGGAATATTTTAAATACCTAGGAGCAATAATTTAATCAAATGGTAAACAAGGCATGGAAATAAACTAGAGAATAAGACGAACTAGAAGTTTATTTAACACTATGAAAACAACATTTTTGGGGAAAAAGAGATACCGGAGAAAGTAAAAACGGCAGTCGTTAGATCAGTAGTTAGACCAACAATCATGTACGTACAGCAGCGAGACATGGAATTGACGGGGAGACAAAAATCCAGACACTATGCTATGGAAATGAGGTTCCTGAAGAAAATAGTAAACAGAAAGATGACAGACAAAATTCGAAAAAAAACAATCAGACAAAACCTAAAACTAGAACCAATCAATGAAAAAATAGTAGAGGGACAACTTAGATGGTTCGGGCACGTGTGTAGAATGTCAAACGAGAGACTAACAAAACGAGTGTTCGAAACGAGAGTGCAGGGGAAAAACAAAAGAGGAAGACCAAGAGTTATGTGGGTAGCTGAAATCAGGAAAGAAGTCGCGAAGAAAGGATTGACATTGGAAAGTGCACGAAACGTAACACAAGATCAGAAATCATGGAGACTACAATGCCAAACTCAACTCCATCAGCCTTACACATAAAGGTAGAAAGGCTTAGGACTAAGTAAGTAAGTAGTGTTAATTGTTAGATAAAATTAAGTTCGATCAAGTAAGGGACGAATCAATGACTTATTCACAAAGTGAAATCTGACTCATTTCATGTAAGATGGCTTCGAGAGAGGGCAGATCACTGGAGTAGTATTGATCGACTTGGCTGCAGTGTATAACATAGTGCAAAACCATATCCTTCCACATAAAATGTATCATGTTAAAAGAGACCTCATTTTTACAAACATGGTCTGCACTCTTTTCGAGAACCGCAGGTTCTATATAAAGTTCCAGGATATAAGTCGCTGGAGATCTCATAATAATGGTCTTCTGCAAGGAAGCGTCCTGTTTTCAGTACTGTTTAACATCTATACCAACGACCAACCATAATCATAAAATTCAAGGAGCTTCTTATACGCTTCTTATACGCTATTATATATAATGATGGTATTGGCAGTACAGGCAAAGAATTTCGGAACCGTAGAACAATCCTTTAGCGTCGCGATTAGTAGTTTATAAAATACTATCAAGGAAAACACCTAAAACCCAACCCAAGTAAAAGACAGGTATCAGCTTTTAATCTAAGATGTAAAGAGGCTCAAAGAAAACTGACAGTTTAATGGGAGGGAGTAGAACTACAATACCCTTTATATCCCAAGTATGAGTGGTTCCATGGACCATACATATAAAGCGCAATTCACAAAACAAAGAATACAGTAGCTGTCCGTAACAACGTCATATTTATGGAAGTTTATTGAAATTGAATGGGGAGTCAGTTTGTCGATACTAAGGTCAGCCCTGGCCTTATGTTACTCTGCAGAAAAATATGCTTGCCCAGTTTGGCAAAAATCTACACATGGTAAAAAAGTAGATACAGTATTAAGCGGGATCTGCAGAATAGTTGTATGGTAAGATCAACTCGAATATATATTATATATTTTAATATTTGTTCGGTATAGCCTTTCAGAGCATTAGATGTACTACTGCAGCCAACATCAAAAAAGAATAAGATGGGAAATAATGAGGCGCATCCACTATACGTGCACCACCCACAAAAAAGGCGACTTATTATTTACTAGAAATGGACATGTTAACAGTATTTGATTAATTCGTAACTAATGACTTAATGACATTAACAATATTATATTAATCTAGAAACATATGAAAGAGTAGTAACTAAGGTAGACATTAGAAGCTCATATGGGGTGAAACCTTTAACACCTGGTGTACGGCGTAAACGCGTTCGTACTTTAAGGAGTTAATCAGTTAAGCTATTGCAAAATCAATTAGACACACAGCAAGGACAATCATGTGAAAGAATAAGCTGTGTCATCTACCACAATGGAGTCAGATGCCTTTCCACCTGGCAGAGCCAGAAAGTGGGAGGTGTGGAAGAGAGTCAGAAGCAACGTGGAAAATACTATATATGAAACTACCTCGGTGAATTGTCCACCAGAAATTATATCTCGGTGACTTGTTAAAATTCATAGGTTTTTTTACAAACATATCATCATGTTTTATATTGTTACTGTATGTTGTTATATCAACAATACAAACGAAATATTAACAGTTGGCGGCCAGAAGATTGAGAGAGTAAAAAAATATACTTACTTGGGAACGGTAATCACAGAAAATAACGATTATACTGCAGAAATAAGAGTGAGAATTGAAAAAGCACGTGCGAACTTCGTGAAAATGAAAAAGATTTTATGCAGCAAAGATTTGACATTGGCCCTCAGACTAATACTAATTAAATGTTATGTACACAGTGTGATTTAATATGGAGCAGAGTCGTGGACGTTAAATCGAAATTCAATAAATCGACTTGATGCATTTGAAATGTGGATAATTAGAAGAGTGTTAAGGATTCCATGGGTAGATAGAGTCACGAATATAGAAGTGTTAAGGAGAATAGGCAGAGAGAGGGAAATTGGAAAACACAATGAAAGAAGGGAAATTGCAATATCTTGAACATGTGATGCGAGGCGAAAGACATAACATCTTGAGACTCATAATTCAAGGAAAAATAGAGGGTAGGAAAAGCGTAGGAAGGAGACGCGTTTCCTGGTTGAAGAACCTGAGGGAATGGTTTGGTTGCAGCTCAAGGCAACTGTTCAGAGCAGCTGTCTCGAAGATCAAAATAGCCATGATGATTGCCAATCTTCGTCGCGGAGATGGCATTTGAAAAAGAAGAAGACGTGAAACGGTAGTCGAGTTTTATTTTTAAGGTTTTTTTATAGTCGCTGTAGATTTGCAGGACGTTCTTAAGATGAAGACGGTTCACCTTATTTTTTTAATTTTCTTATATTTTTGATTTTTCTAAGTAATCTCCATACAACAGAAAATATTTTATTTGTATAATACATATTATACAATTTGTTTGTTTAAAAACCGTTTAAAATAAATAGTTTTTATTGAAAATTCCGCATATCATCCTGCAAACACGAGTAGTTCGATGAAAGTAATTCAAAGCCGAGGTCAAGAGATTATTTGTAATATTTATAAATTTATTCTGTAATTTATTTATTTCCTGTAAGCCGTCTATTACAGACGAAACAAATATTGTAGACTTAATTTCAATATTGTTATAGGCAGAGTTATAATTAAGATAACAAAAAATCATCGGGTGAAGAGGAAAACCATAATGAAGTTAAGGATTCAATAGATGAATTTAAAAAAGAAATAATTACTCTATAATATTATATTATATTAATACATATACATATCGTATAATATAATTATAATATTTGAATTCTAAACGAGAAGAAGACTACCAGATATATAAAGATTAATGAAGAGAAATGAGAAATAAGATCTTAGAAAGTAAAAGAAACATGGGACAGAAACACGAGCCACCCTATAAAAATTTTCGGGGGGTGGGGGGGCAGATGTAAAGAGATTGACACCTACATAGGATGAAGATAGTGTAGCGAATCTTGGAAATTCATAAACAGAGTAAAATTCAACGAGAAAACAAACAATTCCATACAATTAATACAAAGTCAAGAATGGGTCTATCATTACAAATCCCTATAACAGAAAAAAGACCAGAATACCTAAATGACACAAAGACAGAAATACAAGTATGTAGTAGGAGAAAAGTCCTCATGAATAGAGCAACAATGGAAAACGCAGTAAAATAACTTAAGAACAGAAGATCTCCTGGATCAGGAGGGATAAATGCAGAGCTACTTAAATATGGTACAAACAAATTGTATGAATATCTAGCACATATTTACAAACTGCATCATTACTTCATGATATGATATACTTCAGTCAGGTAACATTCCTTTCTGACTTAAGCGAACAAAGATAATTGCAATTCCGAAACCGGGCAAATCAAACGATAAACCAGAAAACTACCGCCCTATAGCTCTACTCAGCATGGTATATAAACTATTAGAAAAGCTTCTCCTCAACAGTATTAGTCACAGGATACTAGAAAATGTCCCCATTGAACAAACTGGCTTCCGCCCTCATCGAAGCTGTACGGACCAATTGCTGTCATTAACAACTTTTATAGAAGCTAGTTTTCAAAAGAAACAAAAGACAGCAACAGTATTTATAGATCTAACAACAGTATATGATACTGTTTGGAGACAGGGATTAATATATAAACTGGCCCGTATTATCCCCTGCAGAAAGATAATTAACCTCATTGACAACATGCTGACAAACAGAGCTTTCCAGGTTATAACAGGAAAGGAGACGAGTAGACAGATGAAACTTAACAATGGTCTTCCACAGGGTTCTGTCCTTACTTCTTTACTTTTCAGCCTCTATATTGCTGACATGCCTGAAACCGAGTCTCGGAAGTTTGAATATGCTGTCGACTGGACCCTTGCAACAAGCCACCAATCTTTAGAAACTACAGCAATCACTCTCACGAATGACTTATCCATCCTCAGTGAATACCTTAAGAAATGAGGACTACAGCCAAGTACTACAAAAACTGAAGTATCAGCTTTTCATCTCAACAACAAGCTGGCAAACAGAGAATTGCGAGTGTATTTTAATAACAAGCTGTTAAAACACAATAAATACCCGAAATACCTTGGGGTTACTCTAGACAGAACGCTCCATTCAGAGAACACCTGACGAAAACAGCAGCAAAATTGAAAACACGCAACAATATAATACACAAACTCTGCGGCACTACATGGGGGTCCACTGCATCAACATTAAGATCCTCTGCTCTTGGCCTGATATATCCGGTGGCAGAATAATGTGCTCCAGTGTGGCTAAATAGCAGGCATACCCACCTGGTCGACACCGAACTAACCGTGCTATGTGTATGATAACAGGCACAATTAAGCCCACCCCTACAATGTGGCTACCTACCCTTAGTAATATAGCACCACCCAATCTACGCCGCGAACATGAATTGGTTAAAGAATATAACAAAGTAATGGACAGTCGCCAGCTTCTAGTCTACAACGACATCCCCGATATTCTTGGAAACCGTCTCCGATCCAGGTTACCCCCTCTACAATCTGCTGAAGCGCTGCAGCAATCCAACTTTGACTTAAATACCCGATGGAGAGAAGATTGGGAAAGTAGGACAGATCCGCATTATCATAGTCTACCGGACATCATAGGGAAACCTGGAGAATTTGAACGTCCCCGTAAGATTTGGGCAGCCCTTAATCGAATTCGAACGAACTGTGGAAGATGCGCCGACTCCCTCTATAGATGGGGTAAACTCCCCTCGCCTTCTTGTGACTGCGGCGCTGCAAGACAGACGATCAGTCACATTGTTCAGGACTGCCCACGCAGAGCATACACAGGCGACCCTATAGACTTTGTAATGGCAACCGAAGGGTCAATCGAATATATAAAAAAATTGGACATCTGTTTGTGATGCATTGTATAATGAATAAATCTAAATATATTCTGTGGTGTACTTAAGCCATACGCTAAATAAAACAAACTGCATCAATGGCCAAGATGTTCCTGAAGAATGGCGAATCGCTTATATTAAGTACATCTATATTCAAAAGGGGAAATAAGTTTCAATGTGATAATTATAGAGGTATTTTCAACAACTGTAACAAATTCAGTAAGCAGGCTGAATGAAAGGATACTAAGGGATCTGATCCAACAAGAGTACAAAAATTATGAAGAGGAAGAACAAGGCGGTTTCCGAGCTGGTCGGTCCTGCACAGATTATGTGTTTTGTTTAAAAGAGATAATTGAAAAGAAAATAGAAAGACATCAACCAATACATCTAATGTTTGTAGATTTGCAAAAGGCCTACGACAGTGTCCCTTTTCAGCATTTAAAACAGATTTGTATTAAACTAAAAATTTAAATATTTATGTAAAAGGACAATTAATGTATTTATAAGACTTTAATTAATCAATTAAAATAATTCTCTCTCTAATTATAATTCCGCCCAAAACTGATAATATATACAAGAAATAAATATTTCAACAATATTTTCACTCTATAAAAATGATTTACGTAGTTTTAAAATTCAGCTACTTGGCATTAGAACATCAAAAAAAGGTTAAACTTAAGCACAAATCCTGTAGTCGGTTCAGTTCGGCTATTCCTATTCCGTTCCGCGGAACCTTAAGTTCGTTTTACGGCTACTGCTAGCGTAAATTTGTCGCCCGTGGAGCCTTAGCGAACGGCTCTACGGGCGAGAAATTGACGCTAGCAGTAGCCGTAAAACGAATTTAAGGTTCCACGGAACGGAATAGGAATAGCCGAACTGAACCGACTACGCGCAAGTCCTGTAGTCGGTACAGTTCGGCTATTCCTATTCCGTTCCGCGGAACCTTAAGTTAGTTTTACGGCTACTGTTAGCGTCAATTTCTCGCCCGTGCAGCCGTTCGCTTAGCCTAAGAGGCCCGTCCGAGATCCGTTTAAAATAAAAAACTCTGGCTTTCTTTTATGTAAATCTACAACATTGTAGTCTCATGTGTTAAAAGTTGTAAGTGAAATTTGAGCTTGGGAGGGTGCCGCACTATCAGCTCTCAGACACTTCACGATTACACGCGCTTGTAGAGGTTATAATAATTAATGAGAGGCTGAGAGTAGCTTTTTTTGTTTTATAAAAATAAGCATAGAGTCAAAACTGTTTACAACGACATCGTTTAGAATAACATATTGATAATATTGACCAAAAGCATATATTATGTCCCGGTAGAATGCTATCAATATAGATGCTTTATTAGGAATTGGTATTGCATTTTACTACATAATTTACTAGTACAGTATAAGGGTAATTTAGAAAACTAAAATATGTATTAGTGGATTCTGAAAATAGCGATTCATGTTCAATTTATGTTATTGCTTCTTCAACATGATTTTTTATGTTTTCTATTAAATAACAAAAAATGGCAGTGTTGATAATTTTGCCAAAGATGCATTTGGTCAGTACCTAATGATATAATATGATGATAATTTAAAAAGCGTATAGCTAAACTTTACAAGATTTACTCAAAAATTGTACAATAATTCATACACTGATAGATATTTTGCATTGTACAGGGTTATTCACTATATTTTGACCCCCTGTAAACTGCTTTATTTACAGTATTAGAAAAAAATGTAAAATACAAAAGTTATTCGATTTTTAAATTATGATTTTTTAACATATATATCATACTAGTGACGTCATCTATCTGGGCGTGGTGACGTAATCGATCATTTTTTTTAAATGAGAATAGGGGTCGTGTGCAAGCTCATTATTTGAAAGGTTATTCAATTCTCTAATCAGTAATATAAACATTAAGATAATTATTGATACAGGGTGTCCAATTTTTTTTAATCAAATTAATTGACACAAAAAGAAGAATGTATGTAATTTATTTAATTCAAAATATCTTCTGCTGCTGTTAGAAAACAGAAATAAAAGTTAATTGCTCAAATAAACATTGCTTTTTGCTTAAATTCAATGTTCAAACTGCGAAGATGCAGATGGGTGGCAGCTTGAACATTGAATTCAAGTGAAAAGTAATGTTTATTAACTTATAAAGTAATATTTATTTATGTTTTCTGGCAGCAGTAGAATGTATTTTAAATTAAATAAATTACATACATTCTTCTTTTTGTGTCAATTAATTTAATTAAAAAAAATCTTTGGATACCCTGTATAAGTAATAATATAATTGTTTATATTACTGAATAGGTAATTGAATAACCTTTCAAATGAGCTGGCACACGACCCCTATTCTCATAAAAAAAATAGTCGATTACGTCATCACGCCCAGATGGATGACGACACTAGTACGATATATATGTCAAAAAATCATAATTTAAAAATCGAATAACTTTTGTATTTGATACTTCTTTCTAATTCTGTAAATAAAGCAGTTTATAGGGGGGTCAAAATATAATGAATAACGCCTTTGCAGAAGCAACTTTCATCTTAGCGGTAAGTGTTTTCTTCTACGGAGGAGTTAGATATCCGATATAAGAAGATATATGTAAGCATAATAAATTATTAATACAAAAAAAAATTATACTGAGACTAGTTTGGACGTACGATTGTCCATTTTGGGCTCTGTAAAGTCAAACAACATCTAAATCATCCAAGAATTAAGGAAGATAATGTATCAAAGAAATGGAAGGCTTCGATAAAATAGTCAAGAAGATGGCAGGTAGCCATGAACAGCGACTCTATCAACATGTAAAAATCGATGCCATTCAGCTACCCGATAAGATTGGGTTAGAAAGAAGACTCAAATCTTCTGAAAGTAGTGAAGTACTGAAATCTGAAGTCAGAAAAGCAATACAGCAAGCCAAAAACTATAAAGCACCCGGACCAGATAAAATCCCTGCCGAGCTACTTAAACTTTTGGATGAGGAAAACATTACCTATGTACTTAACCACTTTCTCTAACAAAATTTACAACGAAGGAAAATACCAGATGATTGGTTGGAGTCATTGTTTATAACATTACCAAAGAAAAGCAGGCCTACCAAATGCAGCGATTTTAGACTAATCAGTTTGATAAGTAACGCTGTTAAGATACTTTTACGAATTATACAAAACCGAGTATTCCTTCTGTGTGAAAGTAGAATTGGTAATAAGCAATTTGGATTTAGAGATGGTCTAGGAACTAGGGAGGCACTATTTTGTCTACGCGTTCTTGTACAAAAAAGCTGTGAATTCCGAAAGAACGTTTATGCTTGTTTCATCGACTTCGAGAAGGCATTTGACGGAGTACAACGAGATATACTTTTCAATTGCCTACAGGAAACAGGACTTGACCGCTACGACATAAGACTACTAAAATACTTATATTACAATCAAGTAACATCTATCCAAGTTGGAGATAGTCCTAAAAAACTACCCATCAAACGTGGAGTGCGACAGTGTTTTGACACAGTCTCTTTAATCTGTACTCTGAAGAAATCTTTAGGGAGGATTTGGTCGACAGACAAGAGGGAGTAAGACTTGGCGGAGAAGTAATCAACAATATCAGATACGCGACGACACAGCCATTCTTGCAGAAAATTTAGAAGATCTCCAGAAATTAGTAAATCTAGTCAGTGAAGCAAGTTATCGGAGAGGCCTAAAAATCAATATTTCAAAGACAAAATGGATGGCAGTTGGAAAAATAAATGTAGATCAAGGTGTGCTTTCTCTTGATGAAGAGGATATAGAACGGGTAAACCATTTTAAATATCTTGGCAAACCAAGATAACCAAATACCTTGGCAGTTGGTTAAATGTAAATTGCGACTGTAATGAAGAAATAATAACCAGGATTGAAATAGCACGTAAGGCTTTTATGACCTGGAAACCAAACCGAAGCCTGTCGATGAATATTCGCCTTATCTTAGTTCGTCGAGTAACTAGAAAGGAATCCTATTTATTGGAATGAGTAGGTTCCCCTCCAATACTTTTCCCACGTAATACTCGACTGTATGATGCTGTATCACCGTAGAATTGGTTACACGATTCTAGTAGCTGGTACCAGCGATTAGTTGAGGTGCTAAAGTGCCCACAGTACTACTCGCTAAGTTGGTCGAAGTGTAGAGAGGTACTTCATGCGACTTCGCTTCGCCTCGGGCTACTTCCAGTCTGTGTCGGTTTTTGCGACCGAGTCAAAGGACTCGAAGTTAGTTTCTCCCAGCGCGAATGTGTTCCTCAACGTTAAACGAGTGTGTCGCGATGCACTTGAGACAACTTTCCCTAGTACTTCGTCGAGTAACTTCGCGAGAGTGTAGAGCTCGCTTTACAAGTCTCCGAAGGCGCGTCTACATTAGACATTAGAAAACGATTTTAGCGTGTAGACGTCACTATCCCTGTGAAACATTCGCCTCCAGTACTCGACCCAGTATAACAAGTTACTAGCGTCGTGTAACTGAGCCTCCTTCTTCTTCTTCTTGATGTGCCTATCCGTGACGAATGTTGGCGATCATCATGGCAATCTTCACCTTATCTGCAGCAACGCAGAAAAGCTGCACAGATGTTGTGTTGAACCAGGTTCTGAGGTTCTTTAACCAGGATGTTCTCCTTCTTCCTGGACCTCGCTTTCCAAATATTTTTCCTTGCAGGATTCCTTGTAGGAGGGCATATCTGGATTCATTTGGCATAATGTGTCCAAAGTATTCCAACTTTCGAGATTTGATTGTAGTCATTACCTCTCGGTTCTTCCCCATTCTTCTAAGGACCTCCTCATTTGTGACTCGATCAGTCCATAGGATTTTAAGAACTCTCCGATATAGCCACATCTCAAATGTTTCCAACTTTCGGCACATATCCTCGTTCAAGGTCCATGATTCAATACCAGAAAAAAGGACAGAGAAGACGTAACATCTCAAAATCCCTACTTTTATACCAAGAGAAAGGTTGTGGCTCTTAAAAAACGCGCCATACGGTTGAAGATTAATCTTGCTTTTCCGATGCGCGCTCTTATCTCTTGGTTGTTGGTCCATTCTTCATTTATTATGGTGCCGAGGTAGTTGTAGTGCCTCACTCTTTCTACAGAGGTTTGGTTGATATAGAATTGACCTTGTGTTATCTTTTTCTTGCTGACGATCATAAGCTTTGTTTTCTTTACGTTTATATTGAGTCCATATTTTTGACTATAATACGTGATTTTGTTCATGAGGACTTGTAGGTCTTCTAGGTTGTCCGCAAATACTATGGTGTCATCTGCATACCTGATGTTATTTAGCCGGTACCCGTTTAAATACCTTTTTTAGTTTCGTGCAAAGCTTCGATAAATATTCTTTCAGAGTAAAGATTAAAAATTAGGGAGGAAAAAATGCAGCCCTGCCTCACTCCATGCATGATTTTCACATATTCGGTGTGTTCACCGTCAACTCTGAGGTTTTCAGTCTGATTCCAGTAAAGGTTTCTAATTATTTTCAGATCTTGGTTGTTAATTCCTGCTTCTTTTAGTATTTGCATCATCTTGGCGTGTTATACTCGATCAAACGCCTTCTCGTAATTAACCAGACATGCGTATACGTCGCAACTGACGTCTCTGCATCTCTGGAATAAGACTTGTATTGAAAACAAAGCCTCTCTCGTACCAACAGCATTTATGAACCCGAACTGGTTGGGCGAAATTTGAATTTCACATAGCTTGTAAATTCTCGTATGGATTACCTTAAGGAACAATTTTAGGAGATGACTCATCAGGCTTATCGTACGGTATTCTTCTCATTTTTTGGCTTCTGATTTTTTTGGAAGTGCAATAAACTCAGACTTCAGCCGTTCTGTTGGTATTTCTCCAGAGTTGTATATGTTGTTAAATATCTTTGTGATTATTTCTATTGATTTGTTGTCCATCAGTTTAAGTAGTTCTGCTTGTATATTACCGGGACCTGCTGCTTTGCCATCCTTTAGCTGTGTTATGGCAGAATAAACTTCCTGCTGTAATATTCTTGGTCCATCATTTACCTGTTCTTGTAGCTCAAAGGTGTTATCTCTTTGGTCTTCAAATAGTTTTTCTAGATATTCTTTCCACGTTCTAATTTTACTCTGTTTGTCTAAGATGATGTTTGCATCAGAATCAGTTAGATTTCCTCTCTGTCTCCCTCTTAGTCCACCTGTGAGTTCTTTAACTTTCCTATGTATTCAACGTGCGGTTTGAAACAAAATGTTTACATCATTATTTTAAACACAGTATTTTTTGTGTTACTTCACGTATAACTTGGCTGCAATCAGTTCTATCGAATTCGCAGCATCTAATTCGCTGCTATCGACACATTGTAAATGTACGTATCCATTACGTTGGTGCTCCGTGTAGCTACTCCACATAGTGGATACGTTGGTGCTCCTGCACGGCGCTCACCCTCGGCGATCCAATCGGTGGCGGTTTATATGTAGAGGAGCGCATGCCGGATCCACTGGAGCTGTTACACGGACCATCAACGTAATGGATACGTACCTTAATATTGTGAACCGCACTCACTTTATATGTCAATGTGACAGTTTTCTGTTTTAAGTTTCCTTTTGGTGACGAACGCTTGTGGTAAATTACTGCATTTTTACCCTGTAATCACTTCGCTGTCTTAACGTGTCCATGAGATGAATTAACACTTATGTATCCTTTTTTTACGATAGAATTAAGTTAAGATTTTGATCGGTTTATGAGCGGATTGTTTTTTTTTGTATTCAGAAGATGTTTTTGAAGCGGCATATGGCACACAAAAAATGAATAATTCCAGTTATCTTGTTAAATTGACTGAAAAAATCCTATACTTGCATCAGGAAAAGTGTCACATAGACGTTTACTTCCAAATTTGTAAGATGGCGCTAGTGTCACTAGAATTAATATTTTTATTCCGAAATAATGACACTTTTAAAGTTATGCTCTGAAGTTCGACGTGAACGTATCGTTATTTATCACCATTGTATTTCGAAAAGTCTCCTAGGTATTCATGTTTAAAACAGTGACCAATATTTTAAAAGAGAAGTGACATAACTCAAAATTTTGATCTTTTTTTCTTAGTTAAATCAGATATAATAGTTTTTTGGTTTTACTTCTTACACAGTTGAGGCGTGTACCGGAATATACTAAAATCGTTTTTCCGGTGCACGCCTCAATTAGAAAATTCACTTATCCATATTCTTCGTTTTTAATTTATAAATTTTAGCAGTTACCGTTTAAAACTTACAGTTACTTAAATTAAGATATAAAAAATCAATTTTTGTCACTACTGAAAGAAGTTGTTTCTTGAGTTGCGACACTTTTCTTCCGGAGAAGCGAATAATTATTATATAAACAAGTAATTGGATTTCGTAAGTCCTAGGTTTTCACCCAAAGTAATCGAAAGTAGAACTAAAAGTAGATATTTGAACTCTTTAATACGCTTCGATTGATGTGTTACATTAACTATTTCTGCGACGATAATGGCACTACTGGTTAGAACTTTTTAGCCGGAAATAATATTAAAACCAAAAATTTTACATTTTTCTCATCTTGCTAAAGCACGTCGAATGATATATCGCTTATTCTATTTCGGTGACTTTAAAACAGTTCTTACGGTTGCAACTCTAAAACCGGAGATCTGTTGTCAAATTTCTTATTTTTAATGCCATCCTTGCGTTATAAGCTTACATTCGATACCTCGTTTGAGGAGTTGTATTCGCCGACGGACAGACAAACAGTCATGAAACCGGAAGTATATACACTGAAGGGAAAAAAATTTAGGTCACTAGGGGAATACACGTTTGGTGCCTTAAATTTCCTAAACCTATTGTCCGATTTGAGTGATTTTTTTAGTATCTTATAGCTTTATTATTTAAGAATCTCAACGTATTAATATTGTTGCTAGACAGGTAAATGTCATTTTATACTGGGTGTAACAATCATACTGTGTTTTTTCCTTAAAGTTCGGAACACTCTGCAGAATATTATAGCTTAGATAAAATATTGAAATTAAAACCCAATTGTAGCCTTAGCCTCTCTTAACATTTTCTTCTTTGATCCATTTGCTTATGTTGGATAATAAAAAAGTTAGGTACTTTAACAACTAGCCATGTTCTTCATCAATACAGGGTGTTTCTAAATAAGTGCGACAAACTTTATCCGGTAATTCTGCATGAAAAAATAGTGACTGTTTGCTTTATAAAGATATGTCCACAAATGTTTCGTTTCCGAGATACGGGATATTGAATTTTTTTTACAAACTGACAGTTTATTTGATTGAGATAGGTTAAGATATTCAAATGAAATTTGGTAGGTTTTAAGAGGTGGTTATTGCGCATTTTTGACATACAAATAAGAATTTTATATTCACCATTGGCGTGCATACGGGTATAAATATTTAAGGTACATCCCGTATGCACGCCAATGGTGAATATAAAATTCTTAACTGTATGTCAAAAAATGTTCAATAACTACCTCTTAAAACCCACCAAATTTCAGTGGCATATCTCAACCGGTATTAGAGCAACAAATAAACCGTGAGTTTGTAAGAAAAAATTCAACATCCTGTATCTCGGAAATGAAGCACTTGTGGACGTATGTTTATAAAGCAAACGGTCATTATTTTTTCATGCAGAATTAACCCTTTAAGTTTGTCGCACTTATTTAGAAACACCCTCTATTGATGAAGAACGTGGCTAGTTGTTAAAGTACCTAACTTTTTTATTATTCAACATAAGCAAATAGATCAAAGGCTACAATTGGGTTTTAATTTCAATATTTTATCTATGCTATAATATTCCACAGAGTGTTCCGAACTTTAAGGAAAAAACACAGTATGATTGTTAGACCCAGTATAAAATGACATTTACCTGTCTAGCAACAATATGAATACAATGAGATTCTTAAATAACAAAGCTATAAGATACTAAAAAAATCACTCAAATCGGACAACAGGTTTAGGAAATTTAAGGCATCAAACATGTATAATTCCCTAGTGACCTAAATTTTTTGCCCGCCAGTATATTTATTCTCGTCTTGCGAAGACGCGTCGAATAATATATCACTTTTACTATTCCGGTGACTTTAACGCAGTACTTATGTTTGCTTTTCTACAACCAAAAGGCATAGGTCAAATTTCTCACCTTTAGTACCATTCTTGGATTATAAGCTTTCATTCGACACCTAATTTGTCATTGTACCTGGTATAGTGACGGAGAAGTTATATTCGCGGTCGGACGGACAGACAGACCGACAGCCTAGGTCAAATTTATCACCATTAGTTTATATCCTTAGATTATAAGTTTTCATTTGACACCTCATATTTGTCATTCTACCTGGTATAATGACGGAGGAGTTATATTCGCGGTCGGACGGACAGACGGACCGACAGCCTAGGTCAAATTTCTTACCTTTAGTGCCATCATTGGTTTATAAGCTTTCATTTGACACCTCATTTGTCGTTCTACGTGGTATAATGACGGAGGAGTTGTGGTCACAGACAGACAGACAGACAGACGGACGTGGATAATTCAAAGTTTTCACATTTTTTCAAAATTGGCTGCAAACAAAATGGGCAACTGCCGCTTCTGAAAATGGTACTCCGAGCTAATTCAATAAGTGACTCATTTATTTCAGACTTATAAATAGAGAGCGGAATATATGCAAAGTGCATATAGATGCATATATTGCATATTTTCAGACAACAAACACAACATTGCATATTTAAGCTAAACACATTTGCATATTTTAAAAATAAATTATATAAAAGTTTAAAATTTTCCTCTCTTAGTTGGAATTTTATAACTTCGATATGAACGAACTCGTTATTTATCTATCTATCGCTCATTATTATCTATCTGGACTTTCCCATTACTACCTGAATTTAACAATTATGGGTGTTCCCAGAAAAATACTATTTTATTAGCGTAGCAAGTCGTAGGTACCTACCTGCTTTTAAGGGTCTAATATTTATTTTGTCAGTTTCCGGCCAACACTTGTTTAAAGTAAACGTTGTATTGTATTTAGTGTTTTTGAAGTGATTGGTATATATTAAATTTAAATATGTCTACCATTCAAAAAAGTGCTTGGATAAAGTGTTTTCCCGAGTTAAAGCTAAGTGGAGACAAAGTATTTTGCAAGGCCTGTTCCAAAATCGTAAGTTACATTCATTTTCACATTTCATTTTTTAAATGAGCAATTTTTAAAGGAATTTACAATTAAGTGATTCGGTTAATCTTGTTAACACTTTTTCTGCTCATTGTCAAAAATTCCCGGAAATACAGGGATTACAATTAGAAATAAATTAAAAAATGTTTTAGAAAAAAATGAGGGCTTCGATTGTTTGAGGAAAGTTGTACGTATTTTTGAAGGCAACTTTTCTGAAGATCTTACGACTTGGCAAATTAGTTTACTGCCTAAATTAAAATATTGTCCTATAACATCAGTAGATGTAGAACGAACTTTTTCTGTGTCCAAACACGTTTTTAGTGATAGAAGGCAAAAGTTGCTAGTTGAAAATTTTGAAAAATATTTGATTATAAATTCATACTATAATTTAGATTCTTAATTTAATTATAATATCAGTTTTTGTGTGTCATTTCATTTGTTTTTATGTGAAAAATAAATATGTAATAAACATAAATGTAGGTTGAATTTTTTAAACATAAATGTTTATATTTAATATATTGTTTTATTTTTGAGTATTTTTAATATGCATTTGCATATTTAGACAAATTTAGAAAAAATACCTGCATATTTGTAGTAAAAGTAATGCATATATATGCGCATATTTTGGTAATGTTCTGTTGCATACATTCCGCTCTCTACTTATAAATATAAGTGGTTGTATTCAATCTTATAATTAAAATGTTTCTCAATCTACTAGCCCCCTTTTTTTGACCTCTTCTATAATTAAATAAACATTAAATATCTAAAATCATTTCGCAATTTTTTTCTTAACTAAGTTTAGGCCAAATATCTCTTTGTACTGTTTCACTGTTTGAACGTTTTAAACAAGTAACAGCCAGTTGGAATTTATTCACAACATAATAATGACATTTTCATTTAAACTATGTACTACCTGAACATCTTAACAGGCAGTATATTGTTCCATAAATATGATTTGATAGGTATTTGTTTGCGTTACGTTTATTAGTTATGCCTAGGTTTTTTTTCACGTTTAATTCATTTACTGCGCAGACCATAAAAATTAATAGAAGCTATTGTTTCTAAAATTCATTTAAACGTTTTTAGTTGTGTGTTCGCCTGCCTCCACTACTAAATAAGTCAATATTAATGCTCTTTTGTTCAAGCAATATATACAATCACATTATTTTAGTTGTAGAAAATGTTTAAGTCTTTTAGTCTAACTTCATGTTTTATCTTTATATATTTAGTACCTACATCATTGTTTCAAGAAAATTTTAAATTTTACTTCTTTGGTCAGTTTTAGTAAATTACCTACCACTTTAACGTATAGACATGTAAAGAAAAATAAATGATAAATACGTACATTTTACAGGGTATCAAAGAGCATATCGCACCCTGACTTCATCTTCATTAGTGTCATAACACTGAAATCGAAAATTTTTCAGGACAGCAAAAACAAGGTATTATGTGAACTCTTCTTTTTTTTTCTGTGTAACTTCCTTTTATCATCATCATCAATGCTGTTACAGCCCTATAAAAGAGCCTCGACCTACCCAAGTCTATTACGCCAGTCAGTCCTATCCTTTGCCAACCGTTGCCAATTTGCTGCGCCTATTTTTCTCCCATCCTCATCTACACCATCCTTCCATCTGAGTTTTGGTCTACCCGCATTTCTACTTCCCACAGGTTGTGGCATAAGGATTCTTTTAGGAGGGTTGTTCTGCTGTAATCTTGCTAGATGTCCTGACAAACTTAGTCTTCCTATTTTCATTTTTATAAGAGATACTAAATCTTTACTACCAAATATATGTTGATATCTGTGGTATATAGCGTTACCAGGTGCCCCGATTTGCGCGGGACGTCCCGATTTTCAGGGGTTTACGGACGGGTACCGATTTTTACCTGATCGGGACACTAAATGTCCCGATTTTCACCCACGAAAACCAATTTCAAAAGGACTTGCAATGAATTTTATAACTATGTTATAAAAACAAGGCAAAGTCGAATGAAAATATAATTTTAATAAGACATATAGCTATTTGTATAACATGGGAGGAAAGTGCTACTTTTCCTCCCGAGAATGAAGTTTACTGCCCGAAGGCACTTTAGTCCCATGTTATACATATGGTTTTTCCACCTTCCTCAAATAACAAGTCATTTTTTGATTTTTACTTAATTTATTTATGTAACTAACCAACAAAATTTATTAGAACTAAAACTAACAAGTAGGTACAATATAACTGTCAACTGTCAAATATAAGACAAATTATTAATGTAAACATTGTTAAATCAGAATAACAATTTACTGTTTTTACCATTCTGCAAAATACAGAGTATTTTTAAATACACGTTATAATGTATAGATATGTACTTACGTAATAGAAAATAGATATTGTAAGGGCGTCAGTAAGTTATATTTCATGAATGAAATACCATGACGTCACTTTTACTTTTCCTCCGTAGAAAATATTTTCCTCCCTAGGGAGGAAAAGTACAACTTTGCTCCCTAAAATCAGATCCGAAAAAGTATACTTTCGGTAGAGGTAGGTGGAAAAATAATTTACTTAATGTACGATTTTGTTTGTTATTTCGTCTGGTTATTCTTATTATGTAGGATTAAATACAGATTATAGAAACACCTTGTAGTCCAGTAAACACCAGTAAATAAACGGAAAATACGGCGATACCGTGTAATTTTCAGGATCAACTCCGAATTGCATGAAAATTTGGACGGCTTGTGCCGTTGGTTGCTTTTACTTGGGGGGTGATAGTCACCCCTAGTTGGGGTGAAAAACCGCGCGTTTAAAATAAGTCCGGAGATGGATAAATTTACTAATTCTAAGCAATTTTAGTTCTATAGAATTTTAACTTAGTTAATACTTTTCGAGTTATTTACGATTGAAAATGTTTATTTTTCGACAAAAATATCACGTTTTTGGGCGATTTTCACAAATAACTCAAAAAATAAGAATTTGATCGAAAAAAATATTCTTAGCAAAAATGTAACGTCATATAAAAAAATGAAAAAAATTGTGAGCTAGTAAAGTATATAGACTCAGCAAAAGCAAAGTTGTAGCTCATGAAAAATACGTTCTTATTCGTCAAATTCCAAATCAAATATTTCAACGTGAAATAACCAAGAAATGAAACACTTTTCGGGAAAAACCAATTAAAACTTTTTTAATAAAGCTTTATTTTTATGTTTTAAAAAGTTTCTAGCATCAAAACTAAGAGAGTTATGCTCAAAATCAAGTTGACTCCTTTTTTTTTTGGTAAAAAAATCGTGAAAATCTCCCCTACCTAGCACCCCAAATGAAAATAATCGTTACCGCTTTACAAACAATTTACTTTACTTATGTATTTTTTACATGATTGCAAGGGCCTGATCACGAGTGTATGCAAAATATGAACAGCCATATTTTAACCAATTTTTGTCTTACAGAAAAACAAAATGAATCTATCATATTTATAAAAGTAAAACCTACCTACTTTTTACTCCTTGAGATTTTTAATATATATCCCTAATACTTTTTAAGTTATTTTGAAAAAAGGGCATTTTCCAATATTTTAGGAAAATTTTTTTTACTATAAATCCAATTTTTTTCAAAACTAAGCACTCCTAACCGGTAAACCTTACAGATAGATCGTATAAACAATACACATATAAAGTAAATGGTAAAGCAGTAATGATTAATTTTATTTACGTTGCTAAATAGGGGGAGATTTTGACGATTTTTTTTTACCAAAAAAAGGAGACAACTTTATTTTGAGCGTAACTCGCTTAGTTTTAATGCTAGAGACTTTTATATAAAACAAAATTAAAGATTTTTTTAAATACTTTAAAAAAATTTAATAGGTTTTGTCCGAAAATTGTTTAATTTTTTGGTTATTTCAAGTTGAAAAATTCAATTTGGAATTTGACGAATAAGAACGTATTTTTGATGAGCTAGGTACAACTTTGCTTTTACCGGTTTTATAGACTTTCTAACATACAATTTTTTTTGCTTTTTTAAAAGCTACATTTTTGCTAAGAATATTTTTTTCGATAAAATTACTCGAAAAGTAGTGACTTAGTTTAAAAATTATATAGAATAAAAGTTTTTTAGAGTTAGTCAGTTGATCCAGTTTGGGACTTACTTTAAACGCGCGTTTTTTACCCCCGAGAAGCGGTAACTGTATCTGTCACCCCCCAAGTAAAAGCAACCAACGGTACAAGTTCAACTTTGAAGTAGACAGTAAGTAGAATCTAAAACCAGATTTTCATGCAGTTCGGAGTTTACTCTGAAAATTACACTCCAAAACGGTCGTTTACTGGGCTATTGTTGTTTATTTGTCCCGATCTACAACCCTAAATCCCCGATTTGTTTTTGCTTATGTACCGATTAAAAACAAATCGGACCTGGCAATACTAGTGGTATATCTCGTAGTTGTACCTCCTCCTCCAAACACCCTTTTCACCGATGCCCCCGAACATTCCTCTTAGGATCCTTTGTATAAATATAAGCAGAAGGTTTTCATCTGCCTTCGAGATGGTCCGTGTCTCCGATACATTTGTCAACACTGGTTGTATAAGGGTTTTGTATATGTTTATTTTTATTTTTTGGCTTAAGTTTCCGCTTTTCATATGTCTACTCAGTCCAAAATAGCATTTGTTTGCTAGGATTATCCTTCGCTTGATTACTTCAATCAGTACGTTCTCCTTCCTCCAGCCATAGGCATTTAAAGGCAGCTAAAGCAATGTGATTCTTCATCTTCTGCCTGCACATTTTGAGATTGATATACATTAATCCCAGAATTATGTGTGGGTTCAAGTTGTCACCCATCTGCCTCCTGGCAGTGTAAACATTGAATTTAAGCGTAAAGCAATGTTTATTTATCAAATAAACATTTTTTTCTGTTTTTTGAGAGCAGTAGATGTTTTTTGAATGAAATAAATTACATACGTTCTTCTTTTTGTGTCAATTAGTTGACTTCAAAATAATTTTTCTTGGACACCCTGTATAAATAATTATGTCAGTGTCTATGTTACTGAATAGAGAGTTGAATAACCTTAAATGAGCTAGCACACAACCCCTATTCTCGTTTAAAAAACATCGATAATGTCATCACGCCCAGATGGATGACGCCACTAGTATGTCAAAAATATATATGTCAAAAAATAGTAATTTAAAAGTAAAAATCGACCTGTTTCAGGATTTTTCCTTAACGTTGCTAACTTACGAAATAACGAATTTATTCCAAACATTTTTGCACCATACTGTACAAGTAACGACGACATCGCTCTCAACTACATATTATTATGGTATGTTCACATGTTTACATATAGTGCATAGATCATGCGAATAAACTGTAGACACATAGTAAAAATACTGTAGTGATAATAAATAGTAATAAATTTTAAAGTACAGAAAACAACATTTTCAGTGTTTTATGAACTTCCATTAAGTAACGGTGGAATCCATCACTTAGTATTATTAACTTGAGATTCTAATTGAGCGTGAAAATTGATAAGTTAAAATCTAAACGAATAATTTTATTATGCATTGAAAAATTTTTTATGTTTAGTATACTTTCACTAAAATTTCTCACTTTATCCACGCTACAAGTGCTAATCGTCCAGCCAAACACTCCAGAGAGTGATGAAATTTCTAGCGATTTAATTTCTTCGTTCTAGTTGAATGAAATTTTGATTGCCACTGATGCTGGCTAGCTCTCGTGATAATTTCTGTATTACATCATTGTAGAGTACACAAGTTTGTGTTTATCTTGTCCTTAGGAAGAGCTGTGTGTTTATTGATCTTATTAGACTTAGTTTAAAAAGATTCATTAGTGTAAAGTGTAAGGTATTAAGGTAATTATATCCTATGAACAGTCCTTGACAACCTTAAGTAAAATACCAGAGTAAGAATAAGTATAATTTTATTGGTATTTTTTGACCAAATTATATAATATTACTAAGAAAGGAGAATGTTCAATAAAGAAGATTTTCCATTCAAAAGAGGATTTAATGGATGCACTATTAATATTTGTGAGATGGTTGACTTTTCAAATGATAGTAGAGGAAGATCTGCCTGCCTAAACTGAAGTGATACAGCATCCCAAACTTCTAGAAATAGAACTAAACTAGTTATTATATGCTGATTTTTTCATAAAATGTAATTTGGTTAAACAAGATGGTAACCATGACTGTGTAAACTTGATCATCCTGGAAATTAAAGAACTCTTCACCGTTTTTTTCTTCTTCGTAGTTCAGGCGAAACTCTGCACTTGATCGTAAGACCTTGGTACCGCACCATGGTTTTACATTAAACTCTATTAAGTCCTGTGGCCTCAACGCAGGCCAACAGTTTCCTCATTGGTAGTTGTAGGATCATTTTTGGTTCAGTCGTCACTTGACCAGTGAATTCCTGCCTCATGTCACTTCATCATTCAGCCCATAGGCGTAACCAGGATAATCCTAAGGGGGGTCACAACTACTGGAAAGGGGGCGGTTACAACTACTGTAAGGTCCCCGATGGGTATGGTGTTAAGCGTATAGAGCTCAAAGTACATCCCAATGGGGGGGGGGTTAACCACCAAACCCCCCCTGGTTACGCCTACGTCAGCCTATACTTGTCCGGCGCTGAACGTAGCCCTTCCGTAGTTCACCCCACAAATTTCTGTACTGAGCCGCTTGCATGCAATTTTGGATATCCGCTTCAGGTCATCTGACCATATTTTTGGTGGTCGTCCTCTGCTTCGAAAGGCGACCTATCTGGGTCTCAACTCGAGAATACCTTTCGTCCATTTGCCGTCCTTCGTTCACGAGATAAGCCCTGCCCAGTTCCTTTTCAAGGTCGACATTCTTTTGATTGCGTCGATTACTCCCGATCTACGTCGCAATTTATGTGCTGGTTATTCGGTCTCTGAGGCCGATGCCGCACTGCAGGAAGTTTGGTAGGATGGTGGATACCTGCCTGGCGACCATCCAGCTACTTATACCACGAATAATACAACGACGGTAGCCGCAGTGGCCTCCCACTACCATCTAACCATGCGGTGGTCCACCAGGCATCTATCCACCCATATCAGTCGTGTTTGATAATCCATACGGGTAGCCTCGCTATAGAGGAAAGCGTAATAAGTGCTGTGTATAAAATAAGGGTAATGTGAGACCCAGCAGACCCACAATGTGACGAAAAATGACTTAAAATATCTGTTGTATTTATTCTTTGCAGTTGCATTAAAAAAATCCAATATTCAAGTCAGGTGAATTTAAAAAACAATTTTTGCCTTTAAGTTGATTTTTCTCCACTTTCTGAAAAGTTTAGTGAGTGAGTTTTACCTCTAATACGACGATATGCTAAAAAACAAACCAAATGTAACGTAACAAATGAAACAAACGATTCCTCAGCAGTCAGTTTGATATTGACTTCTGACTTAATTTCACACTTTCACTGCGTCCAGGATGCAGCGACCCTCCACCATCCACCTTTAAAATCCACCCTCCAAGCCACCATCTAGCATCCTGCAGTGCGGCATCGGCTTTAGAGCAAGGACACACTAGGCGGCGCGCGTCGAATCGACGTCGAGGCAGCTTAAAACACATGGCGCGGTGTAACAGCGGCAGCTATGATACGATTTAAAGTATTTGTATTTCGTTGTTGCCAAATTTAGTCGCGTGTTGGCTGCTGTATGATACGATGTCTGAAAGCTATGACGATTTGTCTTTTTTAATAAATGCAAGTTTATTTTATCTTAGATTAAAGAAAAAAGAAACGCAGATATTGGATACATCTCATCATAAAGGAACGAAATTATAAGGGATTTTTTTACACATTATATAACGAAATTAATATAATAAAGGCCCAGAGAAGTTTTTTAGTTTTACAAGAATATCTAAAAAATCTTTTCAGGAGTTATTAGGTAGTATTAAAGAGCCGTGTTCAAGAAATAACACCGTTATGAGGAAAATCATATCACCTAAGAAAAACTATTTATAACGCTAAGAGGCTGTCCATTCTATGGCACGCCACTGAGCAAATACAGGTGTTAAATTGATGCCCCTCTATTATACCCAATTTTTTGGGAAATAGTGATGTTTCACAAATTAATATTAACAAAAAAATTATTCAAATTAAAGCCAAAGTACGTATCGAGAGAGACGAAAACCAGAATATACAAAACCGTAATAAGAGCAACAGTCACCTACGGCTGTGAGACATGGGTGCTAAATAAAACAGAAGAAGAAATGATAGAGAGTTGAGAACGGAACATACTGAGCGCTATTTTCAGGGAAAAGATACAGATACAGAAGACGGCTGACATAGAAGCACCAATCAAGAATTAAGGATGCTTTACAAGGAACCAAGTATAACAAGATACACAAACTCATAACGAATCAGGTGGACAGGTCATGTTGAGGGGATGGATAAGGAAAGAATGCCAAAGATGGTACTGCTAAGAAGACCAGTTGGGACTAGGAGACGAGGTAGACCAAGAAAAGGACTGCAAGAAAGTTTAAGGAATATAATAGTATCGATGGAAATTACACACTGGAAAAAGAAGGCGAAAAATAGGATATAGTGGAGAACCATACTTCAGCAATTTTAACATACCTAGACATCAAATAAAATTATATATAAGTTATTAGTATAAATTGTATTATGTAAAATTGTTAATACAAGGCCTGTAAAGAATAATAAATAATATAATAAATAAGGTAAGATAACTGTTTATTATCTTTATTTTTATGGAGTCAATAATTTTCTTTTTATTAAAGTCAATCCTTCTGACAAATAACTCAAGTCGAGTCAAACTGGTCAATGGTTACAGATTTTAAAATTCTGTTTGAATGTTTGTGAAATTAGTTTTCAAAGAGAAAAATAATTTATTTAGTAGATTAGTTTTTTTCCAGATAGAAATGTACCTAATTAAGTTGCCTTTAAGCTATAAGATAAACAAATTAAAAATACAATGAATCCCATATAAAAATAATTTTATATGGGAGTAAAAAATTCAAGTCAAAATATAGTTCAAATCTCTAATTTCCATCATTAAACAATCTTTGCCAACACTCACAACAAAATTCGCCAGAAAACAGCTCAAACGTCTGTGTTGTACCACGATACACGCATATATGATATGTCGTCGAAGTCGTAAAACCAATTGGCGGCGGATGGATTCTAGGATGGGTCGCGGCGACGTCGATGCAGCGAAAATTTTAAGAGCGCCTGGTGTGTGTCACTGCATCAAAGTATAGTAAGGGATGCGTCGCTTTCGACATCTCAGCGGGGGTTCAGTCGACGTGCCCCGTCTGTGTTAGCGCTTAGGGTTGATCCCTACATGGACCGTTCCATTGCCCTCTGTATTGTCATGTGTCGGCTCATGTCACTTAGCACATTGCAATAGCATAGGATATGTACATATGGCAGTTTCTTCTTCCATTTCGTATTTTCTGCACCATGCTTCATTCACCTTACCTAGTCTGTATAGGTGTTTTCTTAAACGAAGGTGCTCATTCACAATTTCGGTGACCATTTTAATCTCTCGTTTATTGAGTTTCATCAAATTGTTCCGAGAATTTTTTATCAATATT
Source organism: Diabrotica virgifera virgifera (assembly GCF_917563875.1). Classification (NCBI taxonomy): domain Eukaryota; kingdom Metazoa; phylum Arthropoda; class Insecta; order Coleoptera; family Chrysomelidae; genus Diabrotica; species Diabrotica virgifera. The sequence continues at coordinate 94,129,844 of NC_065452.1, forward strand.
CTTGATTATTTTCTTAGTGGGCCTCTCCATTTCTTTTGATGAATCCTTATTAGCTACTTCTGAACCTCGTTTTTATAGCATCCTTAGTGATGACATAGAATGGTTTTGGGCCTACAAAGGCTTCTCTCGAGCGTTGTTTTGCCAACAAATCTGCCCTTCACCGTTGGCCGATGCTTTCATTGATACCAGTAAATAAAGTAAATATATCGAAGAAAGTATCCATTATATAAATAAGTACCAACTAAAAGATATTTTACATCAGCCACACATTATATTTCCTACAGATGATTCTAAAGATGAAAAAAGTAGAGAAGTAAGTATGCTGCAAAATAAGCAGTACTGAAATATTGAGGTTTTATGATCCTGGCTATATGAAAGCAAGACTTGCTTCCATACAGCCATGATGTGAACAAGTCAAATTGAGCTCAATGGTACCTCGAGCGTGAAACATTGGATATTTTAAACATCGATGTTTAAATTCACATCAATATTATACGTTCCTATGACGTATTAATTATAAAGGGTTTTTACCCAAATATTTTCTACTCTGGTGGTTAGCATGTTAGATTCAAGAAAACACTGATGATGATCGGTCAACCGATTGAAAACTAGTTCTGTTTGTTCTGTGATGTAGCCCTGTATAGGGATTTTAACAAATATACCTTTTATAAAGGATTTCATGGTTTTTTGTAATAAATGGTATACAGCCAACTACAGGAAATTTTTCCTCGTGGTTTTTTCTTGTTAAGTTGACGTACACTGCAAATATGAGGTAAACTGGAAAGTATATCTGAATTAAGAATAGCAGTGAATTAAGACATTCACTGTATAGCTATCTCTTTCGTTATAATAAAATATCCTTAACTCGCGTAGTGATGGTGATGACATTTGTGCAATAAATTAAAACAAAAGTTTTGACAGTTTTGTTGTTTGAAAGAAGTTAGAATTTTTAAATGTCAAAGTTCTATAAATTGTAGAATAGAAATGAATTCCAGTGACGAAGAGTTACAGTTTTTTATTTGTTTATCGTAGATAAAATATTGTATGAAACTGTGCGTGAAGAACTTTTTGCGAACTTACGCGATGTATAGCACTCGCGCCGCTGTCACTCGTGCTCTAAATATCGCGTGCGTTCGCAAAAATCATACTTCACGAACTGTTTCATAAATAACTATTTTGATGTTAAATCAGTACAATGCTTCAATGTGTGAAGGTTGCTACGAAATTTATAAAAAAAAGTAATTATTTTTTAAACTACCTTGTATAATATTACAAAACCTAATATTTTAAGAAGGAAGACATCGAGGAAAATCCAAAAATGTAAAAATATACAGAGTGTTCCATTTAAAAAAACGAAGTTATAAGCAACTTCCGGTATAACCGGAGTAGAAAATAGGTGAAAATATTTTCATTGAATAGTTCACTCCTCAAAACCTGTTTATTCCAATTTTCATGATTGAGTTACCTTTCTAATTCAGTTACCAGTTACCTAATATTCGAGATATTTCTAATTTGCCCTTTATCTGCCTCACCCTGTATATCCAAGTATAAAAGAAAAGATATAACTAAACACCTATATTAAAATTATAAACAAAGTGATATAAAACTACAAAAATTAATGATTAATTAAAAATCTAATATTAAAGTGCTTCCTTATTAATTTATTATTTACCATGATAGCCATTCCAAGACTACAATACTATAAATACAGGTGCTGAGGATACACCTTGTAGTCTAAACTTCACAAACAATTATAATATAGTTGCTATAATGTATTATATATACATATAATGATATCCCTTCTACCATACAATGGTGTAGGGCTACAAATACAATATATTATACAAGAATAAATTATTGTTCGAACAGTTCAGTAATGATCAAGGGTTTGCCATGAAAAATTAAATTAACATTTTCAACGGCTTGTAATGACCACGAATACTGTTTTAATATAATATTAATCGAGACTAACTATCTAAAAACTCAAAAGCATAAATACCTACACATATGATACAATTAAGATACATTGTATTATTGTATGGAAATTGTGTGGAAATGTCAGACAATTACGCATGCTTACATAAATACAATATAATTATTTGGATGTAATTTATACTAGGTAATATTGTCCATTTTATAATGAACCGTCTATACCAGGGGTCTGCAACCTTTTGAGTCGGAAGAGTCAAAAATTACAATTTACCAAATTTCAAAGTTTTTAAAGAACCACAAAATTTTTTTTATCAACAATAAATAGAGTTCTTTGATAAAAAAATTAACCTATTTATCCATATGTATAATATAGAGTTTTTCACATACAGAGTTTTAAATTATGATATTTTGGCTTATATTTCGTACTAGTGACGTCATCCATATGAGGGTGATGACGTAATTGATGATTTTTTTAAATGGGAATAGGGGTCGTCTGCTAGCTCATTTGAAAGGCTGTCCAATTCTCTTTTCAGTAATATAAACATTTATATAATTATTATTATTTAAATAAATAGAGTTCTTTGATAAAAAAATTAACCTATTTATTCATATGTATAATATAGAGTTTTTCACATACAGAGTTTTAAATTATGATATTTTGGCTTATATTTCATACTAGTGACGTCATCCATATGAGGGTGATGACGTAATCGATGATTTTTTTAAATGGGAATAGGGGTCGTCTGCTAGCTCATTTGAAAGGCTGTCCAATTCTCTTTTCAGTAATATAAACATTTATATAATTATTTATACAACCCCCAATTTTTTTTTAATTAAATTATTTGACAAAAAAAGAAGAATGTATGTAATTTATTTAATACAAAATACATTTTACTGCTGTCACAAATCAGAGAAAAATGTTCATATCACAAATAAACAATGCTTTACACTTAAGTTAAATGTTTAAACTTCCAAGAGGCAGGTGGCTGGAGGAAGCTGGTTAAAACATTTAATTTAAGCGAAAAGCAATGTTTATTTATGAAATACACATTTTTTTCTGATTTCCGACAACAGTGAAATATATTTTAAATTAAATAAATTACATAGGTACATTCTTCTTTTTTTTTGTCAAATAATTTATTTTAATTTTTTTTTGGGCATCATGTATAAATAATTATGTAAATGTTTATAATACTGGATAGATAATTAACTAACCTTTTAAATGACCTACCAAACGACCCCTATTTCTATTTAAAAAATCATCGATTACGTCATCACGCTTAGATAGTATGAAATATATGAAAAAAATTGCAAAATATAAAAATAATGCCAAAAAAATATAAAAATAAAAATCGACCTGTTTCGGCATTTCCTCAAAATCTAATAACTACCGCCAAATATCAAGGTTGACTCTTTTCTTTGACCCACATTGTATATATTATTATATTATTACGTATTAGGTATGATACTTTTCAAGTTAAAAAGTTAAAAACAAGAATAAGTTTTCACTCTAATGGCATATAAAACAACATAATGCTATTCTACACCCCACCAGAATGAAAACAATGACAACCTTCTCTGGTTACACCTCCGAGGCTTCTACAATATGCAAGCCATACGGATGCTGAGACTAAGGAAGATGAGGGAATTCTACAATTTACAATTCACATCCCATCTGCTCAGCGCGGTGTAGCAGTTGCCGCTAGGGCATCTATGCCATTTCGTTCGTTGCAATCCGGGACTCCACGCTGAGGTTTGTTTTGGTTGGACTAATAAGTTTCGAAACCGGTAGAGGTGCTTGCTGCACTCTCTGATTGGACTAGAATATGGTTCGGCTGTATTTTCGTTTTGCAACGAAATTGAAAATGGTTATTCATTTTTGAAAAAATTAAAACTAAATATTCACTTGTACTTCAATGACAAACAATTGAGCAAATAATCTCAATGGGACCTTATTTGCATGGTTGGCTTTGCATGGTTTTAGAAAGTTTGGATAATCTGGCTCATAACTTGTTGTTTTAAGTTTTAAACACGACTCTAAATTTTCATTTGTTAGTTGGCTTCTCAGTTTACTATTAATTATTATCATGCAAGAGAACGCTTGCTCGCAAGAATATATCGATCCGAAGATAGTTAGCACTCCAAATGCCAACTTACTGTAGCAATCTGGAAGACTATTCCATGCGTCGAATATAAGTCCCTCAATTCGCGACATTTCTTTCAAAGCTGTCCACTTTTGTTGCATTACGTAAAATAAATAAAGTAAAATTTTTCAACCATTTGTCGTTCTCTAATTCAGGGTGATTAATGCCTTTTTCATTTAATGTATTTATTTCGTTCAAGCACAAAGCAAAACGTTTCAACACTTACCTTTGGAAAGCCATCGAAATTTATTGTTAAGAAAGAGGTCGGAATACGGAGCCTACATTTTGTTTAAGAATTCTTTAAACTGATGATGATAAAGTGATTTTGACAAGACGCTATTAACAACCTTGATCAGCAAATTCATGACCTCAACTATTTCGTCTGAAAATGTTTGGGCACAAAGCGTTTCTTGGTGTATTATGCAGGGAAACGTAATAACTTCCTGATTTATTTTGCTTTGAAGAATCGTTGTTGGCCCTTTACTTTTTCCTGTCATACTTCTGGCTCCATCAGTTGCTATTGAAACGATTTTATTGAAATCGATCTCATTGTCTTCAAGGCATTTTTGCACGGCATTCGCTATATCTTCCCCGCTAGTTTGTGCCGAGAGCGCTAGCAATCCAAGAAGTTCTTCTTTGGGACCTTGGGAAGACTTATACCTGACAAAAAGGGCAACTGGTGTCGTGTCTTTTACGTCGCAAGACTCATCTATAGCAAGTGATAAGGCGGAAGAAAGTTGAATTTCTTCCACCTGCAAATATGTTAAATTTGAAGACATTTTAGCTATTTTATCTTGTACTCCGACGCCCTGAAGGGCACTAAGGATTATAAGAAAGAAGAAAGAAAGAATCTTGTACTCTTTTAGCGGATAGTGGCAAATGTTTGATTTTTGTCAAGATTTTTAAATGTTTTTTTTGGTAAAATAAATTCGGTAAAATATTTGCGCGTGGAACTAAAGAGCCGCAGCCTCACATCCAAAAAGCCGCATGCGGCTCGCGAGCCGCAGGTTGCCGACCCCTGGTCTATACTAAAATCACAATAAAGATGCACCAGAAATAAACCAACCCAGACACGTTGAATGTTACGAGGAGCACTCTCGAATCATGATTTAAAATGTAGTATAAACTTTGTAAATCACGTTTTGGGATTTACAGTGTATATACATTGTAAAAAAAGATTCGGGAGTGCTCCTTTTAAAATTTAACGTGTCTTGGTTTGTTTATTTCTAGTGCATCTTTATTGTTATTGTTGCTATCAGACGTACCAGATGTACTGCTACAGTATCAGACTGTATCAGACCCTGCTACAGTATTGTGAATTGTGATAATATTATTAGAATAATAATGATAATAAGAATAAGCTTAGCTACTCATTTGGTTCGGTGGTCTAAACCAGATTTAGAAAATCTTGAAAAGGAAGAAGAAATCTCACAAAGGTAAATAGCAACCTCACAGTACAGTCGAAAGAACAACATTGACATGATATCACGAACGGATAGTACTTGTGAACATAGATATAACTGAACAGAATAAACTGAAACCATCAAGGTCACTTGCACCGCATCAACGAACGTCTGTCGTGTCTTCTCTTCGCGGTTGTAGATAAAAAGGTTTTGCTGTAAGTATGTAGGTATGTATTAGAAAAAACAAATTGCTAATTTAAGAACTAAGCATTTAATATCGGCGCGATTTGTGCAGTAGATTGTGACGGATAGATCTATTAGACACCATACTCAGTATTACGTAAGTTTAATTTAAATAAAAATATACTCAAGTAAATTACAAACAAAATAAAAGTACCCCGCATAAACTTTATGGAAATTAGGTCCCAGTGGATTTCGTTCAAACTTTGGGAAAATACCCTTTGAAGCATCCTGATAAAAAGTTCTCATGGGCACAACTCAATCGTATGAAGAATTTTCAAGATATAGAAGCACAAACTCGGAAAATTAAAAGATTTACTGGGTATTCCAATTTCCTGAACAAATGGTTATCTGGCAACATGTAGAAGTTTGGATCAAGGAAAAGAACTACTAGTCTAGGATTTTTTCCTGGCTATCCAATGGCGACCTTAACTTTGACCTTGACCTTCAACGGACGTCATCTTCTAGAGTTTCGAGAGTTTTCGGCATTAAATTGATATAAACAGATTATACATGGATTTTTGGGATCGCTAAGCACGAATATGCCATCAGAATTGACCTCCGAAGGACGTGGTGGCCAGGACCACTGCAAGGGACGTCATCTTCTAGAGTTTCGATGGTTTTCGGCATTTAATTGATGTAAATGAATTACTGGACGGTTTTTTGAGATCGCTAAACACGAATATGCCACCAGAACCGACTCCCGGAGCACCTGGTTTCCAAGGTCAATGAAACGCATTCCTGGAGTTTTGAGGGTTTTTGGTACTACATTGATGCAAACGGATCAGTTATAGGTTTCTGGGGTTGCTGAATACGAATACGTGATCAGCACAGACTCAGGAGCACCTGGTGCCTAAGACAGGTTATCTTCGGGAGTTAAAAGCCTAAGAGTAATCCATTTGATTCCTCCGAAACTCCAGAAGATAACCTGTCTTAGGCACCAGATGCTCCTGTGTCTGTGCTGATCAGGTATTCGTGTTCAGCCACCCCAAGAACCTATAACTAATCCGTTTGCATTAATGTAGTACCAAAGACCCTCGAAACTCCAGCAGCCTCTTTCATTGACCTTGGAAACCAGGTGCTCCGGGAGTTGGTTCTGGTGGCATATTCGTGTTTAGCGACCTCAAAAAACCCTCCAGTAATTCATTTGCATCAATTAAATGCCGAAAACTACTGAAAATCTAGAAGATGACGCCCCTTGCAGTGGCCCTGGCCAGCACGTCCTCCGGAGGTCAATTTTGATGGCATATTTGTGTTTAGCTATCCCAAAAACCCATTAGTAATCTGTTTATATCAATTTAATGCCAAAAACCCTCGAAATTCTAGAAGATGACCAACGACGTTGGTCCTTCACGAGAACGTCAAGGAGGTCAACAAGGACGTTGACCTTCAAGATCAAAGTAAAGGGCGTCATTGGATAGCCAGGAAAAAATCCTAGACTACTAGTACTTTTCCTTGATGCAAACTCCTACATATTGCCAGATAACCAGTAATTCAGGGAATTGGAATACCCAGTAAATCTTATAATTTTCCGAGTTTGTGCCTCTATATCTTGAAAATCCTTCATACGATTGAGTTGTGCCCATGAGAACTTTTTATCAGGATGCTTCAAAGGGTATTTTCCCAAAGTATGAACGAAATCCACTGGGACCTAATTTCCATAAGGTTTGTGCGGGGTACTTTACTTCTAAACAATAGGTAAAATAAAAAACGAATCTTCGTAAATGAAGCCAACGGTCTGACATTCATAGGAATATAACCTATATGTAGAACCTGCCTTTGCCATAGCAAGAAGCACAGCCAAAATAACAATATCGGATTGGGTGGAATGGATGAAACTTAACCACTAGTACGAACAAATGGGTCTCAAACATTCGAAGCAACCTTCGAAGAAGTAATCCAAAGATGTAATAGATATGAATAAGAATTATCTGGGAAGTAGCGTAGGTTTCCCAATATAGGACACTCAAGGAATACATGAACAAAATCGGACTAACAGTAAGTGTGAATTGCACATTCTGTCAGGCTGATGACGAAATGGCGGAACCCGTTCTGTGCAATTGTCCAAGCTTGGATAGGATACAATTGAGCATTATCAAATCGAGCCCTACGACTTGGTAGAAATACCTAAGGCCTTAATAGACTTTGAAAAAGCTTGGGTTGAAGGGGCAATTTTAGCCTAGGGATGAACTACAATAGATCTCTTAGGTCAAGTAGAGGAATGGTCAAGCGCCATCTTATATTGAACCTAACCTAACCTAACCTAAGATAAGTTATTATAATTTAACAACTTTTTACATTAGCAACGAATTTAAGACCACAAAAGGCTTATTGCAGAGATGCTCTACATCTCCGACACTGTTCAAGATATTCCTAGAACAAATATTAAAACCATGGAAAAGGAAATGTGAAGGGATGGGAATACTAATCCGGGATAACTTCTTGTAGACATTAAGTTTTGCAGATGACCAAGTGGTAATGGCTCAAGATGAAGATCTGTCGTATAAGCTCCGAAAATTAGAAGAGGAATACACAATGGATTGGAAATAAACCTAGAAAAGACCTAATACTTAACAACAGAACAAGAACCAGTGAGAAACTTGGAAATGGACGATGATAGGGAAATGATGATGATGATTATGATAATGATGGGATAGACAGATTACCAGAAATACAAAGAAGAGAATATATAGCACCTTGGTACGTAGTGTAATGACCTATGGAGCAGAGAATTGGGTAGTAAACAAACGAAACAAGTTCAAAATTACAGCAACTGAAATGGAGTTCATGAGAAGAAGCTGCAGAGTGACTAGGATAGATCTCATTAGATATGAGAAGATAAAACGAAGAATGGCAGTAGAACAAGACGTACTCAGTTTCATCGAAGAAAAACGTTTAATTTGGTATGGACATTTGAGAAGAGCAGATCGTACAAGGTGGATATCAAAGATTTCGGATTGGAGCCCAACAGGAAAGAGAAGAAGAGGTAGACCCCGAATATCATGGAGGGATGAAGTGGGTGGACGAGGCCATGAAAAGACGAGACCTTAGACTGGAGACGTTGGCTGAAAGAAGGAAGGCGGCGACAGCTGTAAAAATCCTTATATAGATAAATAGATAGAACAACTTCGATAGAACAACCATACACTCGCGACATACAATCAAATAATACAATAACGTCAATGTAACTAATTTCAATCAATAATGCATTACATACACTAGTTCCGTATTTTAAAGTATATCGAATTTGTAACTTTTATAAATAGCTACAAAAAGAAAACAGTATTTAACAATAAAAACAAACTATATTCTCATCCGTGAGTGTATATTTGATTTATTCTTAATCTCCAATAATGATAACTGTTTATTGCCTTAACCGTTTACAAAATCTCAACTATATTTTTTCAATAAAAACCGTATTCTGTATCATATCATCTTGTTATAAATAATTGATAATATAAAATAGTTGTAGCACAATTTTGGCCTTGACTCATGTTACGTAATTAAATATTTTGTTGTTGATTGCGCGTTGATTTCTGTTTACTTTTCAATTAACATGATTTTGTTTATACAAAATAGTCGTTGGTTCCAATTATTTCTTTTTTTGTTCCATCGGTAATACATGCAAAGCAATTATTGTGTATGTAAGTTTTAAATACACGTTACGTTAAAAATAACATTCGACTCGATAATCAGGAGTATTGTTATAAAGTAGTAAGCAATTAAATAATTAGGATTAATACGCCAAGGAAATAAGGCAAACATGTACCATGTTCGGGACACTTGAGCAGCCAGGTTGCAAATGGGTTTTTTGGGTACTAATATAAATATACCGTAAGATACACGTCAAAAGGAAACCTAAATATTAAAAGAATATAATATCGAATAATTAATGGATTCGACCGTTACTTCATGGAAATTCATTTTACCTAACCTTAAAATAGTGAAAACTTTTATTTCCAATCCTTCCACAACATTTATTATAAGTTAATGTCACTACATCTGTTTCGGCATAGTGCCTTTATCAAGTGATGTATTTTATTATGTGTCTGCATTTAAAGTCTCTAACTGTATAGTTTGAATAGTAGGGAGCTGTTTAACTAAAGTTGGTCATTCAGAATTATATCCGTATTTTTTAATTGATTAATTTCCATAGATTTTAATAAAGATAGCTTAAGCCCTTTATTTTAAATGTGAAGAATTTGAAACTGTGCTTTAAAAGAATAATAATGATCTAGAATCTAGAAGGTGAACTGCGTACGTAAAATCTGTTTTTCAATTATTGAAAGCCCTTTGTTGTTTTGTTATAGGTTTGTCAAAGGTACTGCCAGTTTGACCGATGTAAGTTTACCACAGTTGATATTTACCACATGTCAGTTTGTGTGCCTACACCACTCCGCAATTCCTTTTTCTTTTGGCCCCTATTCTTAATGTACATATTTGCTTAAGTTCTTGTTTGCTCTGAAAGCTGGTATTAGTCTTTTCTTTTTTAATGCGGTTGGCTATTTTTGTTCACATCTTGCCTGTATATAGAGCAGAAGGTACTGGGTTTTTTCTGTGGGGTGGAAAGACTCATCTTATTGCTTCCTTATGCAGTTTTGGTTTAAAATTTTGTTAATTTAATGCTTACTTTTGTTGTGCAACGAACAAATAACAAAATTTTAAACTAAAAACTGCATAAGTCCTCAAAATTAGTCTTCCCAACACCATAGAAAAATCCAGCCTAAGCGCCGGAATCCACTTGCGATTTACTAGTCGCGCGATTGTTTTGTCGCGAAGATTGAATACATTGTTTCAAATACAAGTCAATCCACGATTGCTTAGTCGCAAATGGATTTACTTGTATTTGAAACAATGTGTCAATCATCGCGACAAAAAAATCGCGCGACTACAAATCGCAAGTGGAGTCCGGCGCTAACACATAAAACAGAAAGGAATAACACCTTTCAAAACAAACAACTTAAGTAAATATATTAAGAACAAGAAGAGCCAAAAGAAAAATCAATGAGAGTATATGTATACAAACTGACATGTAGTGACTGTCCAAAAACTTACATCGGTCAAACTAGCAAAACCTTTGACAAACGGATAGCAGAACACAAAAGGACTTTCAATAATAGAAAAACAGATTCTAAGTTCTACTGACAAGGTGACTTTTTAAGCCCACTGCTCTTGAATATAATAATGGACGAAATAATAGAAGTAGTACGTAAAGGTCATGGTTACAGAATGGGGAACAAAGAAATCCAAATATTATATTATGCATATGCAGAGATGGGCATCGACACGTCGACTTTAATTGTCGACACAGACGTGTCGACAATGTCGAGAACGTGTCAACAATGTCGACAATGTCAGCAACGTGTCCATAATGGAAAAAAGTGAGGTTATGTTATGAAATTATTCAGTTGTAAACTTTGAATGTGATCTGATCTGATCAGAATCAAAATGAGTGGCAGAAAACTGAATAAAAACTATGATATATTATCATTCAAAGTATTAAAGATAGAAGGAAAGCACGCGGCTAAATGTTGTGTATGTGGAAATGTGATAAAAAATACAGCTGCAGCAAGATTGCAAAGTCACAGGTAAGAAGAAATATTTTAATTAATTTTAGCTGGATAGCTATAGAGATTTATTCTCTGAAATTGATATTTGTATCAATGTGGTAGAATCACCTCTCTTTAAAAATTTTATAAAAACGATCCGTCCTGCTTATTTAGACAAAATTCCTGGCCGGAAAAATCTTTGTACATCGCTTTTAAATAAGTGCGATGAAGACTGTATTGAGATTTCACGTAAAAAAGTGGAAACCGAGTCAGTCATTTTGTGTGACGGTTGGAAAAACTCATCTACTAATTCTAAAACGGTTGTGACAATGTTGCATAGTGCAGACGGAAAAAATGCCTTTCTTGATGCTTGGGATTTAACCACGGAGTCTGAGACTGGAGAAAAACTTGCCGAAATAATAACAGAATCTAAAAAAATTGCAAAAGAAAAATACGATGTAGATGCGTACGGTATAGTTTCGGATAATGCTAGTGCAATGATTAAAATGGGATCCCTCCTCAAGCACAACATGTGGCACTCTACGTGCAGTAGCCACACCGGCAACCTTTTAGCCAAAGACGTGCTGGATAAAAAGTTAGTCGACAATGTGGTCATTGTCCTCAAAGAATTTAAGCAACCAGATTTAGAAAAAATGATAGTTGATAAGGGAGGGCGCAGAATCAAATTGCCGGCCGAAACAAGATGGTGCTCTTACCGAGATTCTTTCGAAAGTCTCCTAGAAAATCTGGTATATATGAAACAAGTAGCCGCAAAGTCACAGGTAAGAAGAAATATTTTAATTAATTTTAGCTGGATAGCTATAGAGATTTATTCTCTGAAATTGATATTTGTATCAATGTGGTAGAATCACCTCTCTTTAAAAATTTTATAAAAACGATCCGTCCTGCTTATTTAGACAAAATTCCTGGCCGGAAAAATCTTTGTACATCGCTTTTAAATAAGTGCTATGAAGACTGTATTGAGATTTCACGTAAAAAAGTGGAAACCGAGTCAGTCATTTTGTGTGACGGTTGGAAAAACTCATCTACTAATTCTAAAACGGTTGTGACAATGTTGCATAGTGCAGACGGAAAAAATGCCTTTCTTGATGCTTGGGATTTAACCACGGAGTCTGAGACTGGAGAAAAACTTGCCGAAATAATAACAGAATCTAAAAAAATTGCAAAAGAAAAATACGATGTAGATGCGTACGGTATAGTTTCGGATAATGCTAGTGCAATGATTAAAATGGGATCCCTCCTCAAGCACAACATGTGGCACTCTACGTGCAGTAGCCACACCGGCAACCTTTTAGCCAAAGACGTGCTGGATAAAAAGTTAGTCGACAATGTGGTCATTGTCCTCAAAGAATTTAAGCAACCAGATTTAGAAAAAATGATAGTTGATAAGGGAGGGCGCAGAATCAAATTGCCGGCCGAAACAAGATGGTGCTCTTACCGAGATTCTTTCGAAAGTCTCCTAGAAAATCTGGTATATATGAAACAAGTAGCCGCTGTAACGAAAAAAAAGATTAAGCCGAAAGTCAAGGAATTAATCTTCAACGATGAATTTGTGGATGAGATTCAACAGAACATAGAAATTTATGAACCCATTTGTAATCTGATCAATGTTTGTCAGAAATCTGACACATCTGTAGCAGATGCCGTTCATCTGTGGCTCAATTTGAATCTGCCAGATAACCTTAAAGAAAAATTGAAACACAGACAACAAATGGCGTTAAACGTGTACGCATTAACTGCGTACTATCTGCATCCGAAACATGAAAATTCCAAGCTTACGTCAGAGCACACTGGTATAATAACTCAGTTCTTACTCAGAAAGTTGTGCAATCAGGGCATAGAAGAATGGGACAAATTTAACACTAAATCGGGTAAGTCTTTCAGACAAAATTATCGCTCTTTTGATTTTTAATATATTAGGTTTACAATTTCAGGAATATTCTCAACACTTTGGGAAAAAGGAGTTGAAAAGCCTCTAGTATTTTGGCGAGTGGTCAAACTGGAATGCCCAATTCTTGCTAAAATGGCTCTCAGACTTCTAAAAATGCCAGCCTCCTCAGCTCAAATCGAGAGACTCTTTTCAAATTGGGGACACATTCACAGTCTGATAAGAAATAGATTAACGTTCACTAATTCCAAGAAATTGGTACATATTTATGTTTCATTAAAGGGAGACTATCCTGATAAAAATAGTTATGACCTGGACGAGGAAGAAATTGTAGATATGGACGGGGAAAGTACAACTATTTGATGTATTATTGGTTAAATGTTTTCTTTGGTTAAAAATTAGCAAAACCGCAAAATGTTGTAATGTTTTTATTATGCAGTCTCTGCCAAAGCACGAAGAGATTCAACACTGTTTCAGTAATTATTATACTATAATTATTATAATAAAGAGTTAGTAAAATTTAAAAAAAAGTAAACGAAATGTTAGGAAACAAGGTAAGGTTTCAATGTACTGAGATATGTTTGATTGTGGTTTTGAATCTTACCTCGTTTACTGACGTTTAGGTTTACGTTTCTTTTTAATTTTTTTAAACCTTTCTGTAAATGTTACGAGTTTACGAGTAACGATAGAAAATTAAAAATCTATGAAAATTTGTTTTGCTGGTTTTTTCTGGTTTTGCATCTATATGGTAATATTTTAGATTCATTACATTGCATTACTCTATCATGAGGTTTGCACATAATAAATTGTCTCTATATGAATCTATTTAAAATTCATTTACACTTGAAAAACCTGCAATCAAACAATTATGGAATATCCTATTGTAACGGTCACGTTACGAAATTAGCTCTTTAATTATTATTATAATTATTTTTCCTCGGTCTCCATTTAAATTCTCTAATTTCTCGTATAGGACTACTGGGGTGACGTCATACCTCGGTGATGGAACGTACTCCACCTATCGAGAATGATTTCGTTTTCTGAGAGAATTTGACGTTTACCTTGGCGGAGAAACGCCTCTCGTTCTTTACTTGACTGTGAGCTGTGGTGTCGAATAGATATACCATATAGAATGGCGGATGATTTCCTCCAACTTATTTTATCACATAAGAAATTTAACGTAAAGTAAAAAGTTACCACCAGGGATTGTCTGGAGTGAGGAGACATGTGGGTGACAACTCCTGTTGGAGTATAAATAGGAATCATTCGGTGAGATCTACTTTTTCATAGTAATTTTTTTTGTATAGCCTTGGTTTTTGTGATGGAACCTTTGAGATATTAGGTTCATTGTTAAATTTCTTAGTCAACTCATTATTTGGATTTTATGTAGATTATTTCGATTATTGAATATTCATTCAAGGAAAATTATATATTAATATATTTTTTGGTTAGACATAACCAAACATATGCAATTCTCAATTAATATTAGAAATAATTATCATTTCTCTGTAGGTTTTAAATTATTCAACATCCAATATTTTATAAATTCAATATATTTTTACAGATATTTCCTCAAATAAATCATTTCAATGTCATTTGTCCATGTATTCACACTCAAAACAGTTCAAGGTTACCTGAGATTGGTTTTTGTTCCAGTTTTAATGGTCGGTTTTTCTATACTATTGCTTCTAAAAAGTTCCTCAATTATTTCTTCTTCCCTTTACTTTTTGCTCATGTTTAAAATGAGAAATAAAACTGGGAATGTTTTTTAGCCATTTGGGAGAAACCCTACCATGAAGTCATAGACCTTATTTGACCACCTAGAGAAACCACTACAGCCACAGTCAAGTCATCATGGGAATACGTCTTTTTGGGAACAAGCTATGGGAGCGTTCCAGCTCAATTTTCGTCTTGGCACCTGGGCCTACAGGAGTCATGGGGTCGCACCATCCTGGTGCATCATTTTCTAGGATGTAACCGCAACCTCGTTTGGGAACATTTAGTGAGGTGTTTTAGTAACTATTGGTTTTTTTTTATATTTCAGACTATCTGTTAAATACACTATGTTTTTTTTCCAGATTTAGGTTACCTCTGGTTTTTTTTTGACATATTTGTATATTAGATTATTTGGTTCCCAAACTTTGTATCTACGGTAACTTCTTGTGCACAGGAATAAGCCTAGAGAAAATTAGGTTTTTAATACTTTATTATTGCTTTGATATTGGTTTATGTAATTCGGGTAAATTTATTTTGTAATATTACTAGCTTGTTTCCCAAATATTTTACTGTTATTCGCTTTATTCCGTTTGTTCGGTTAATTTAGGTCATCGTCGGTATTTATCTCAACTTCATTTCTACTTTATTCATTGTATATCTAACTTTGCTTAATTCATTTAGTATTTTCCCTTAGTTAGGCTCATGCCTATTTACATATATTTATTTATATTACTTTTAATATTCATCGGTTTTCCTTTAGTTGTACGTAGCAGGCGTACTATAACCATTTGGTAGAAGACTTATGTAATTTTGTACCCTATATGTTAGTGAAAGGTATTTATACCTGTAATTTTGTAACAGGTAACATTGTTGTTATCTTAGGTTGAACATAACTTTTGCAAACTTTTGTCATGTTAGAGTCACATAATATGAACTTGTTTAACTCAGAGATTGTTAAAAATCTGGTAGTTCATTTTAATAAATGTTTATTTATTTTGTATATCATTTATTTTTTTATTACTCCTTTATGTTCATTATTACAGGTTTAATATATTTAATATTTGACAGCAGTGTAAGATACCTGGGAGAATGATCGAAGATCATTTTCATGGCGCCCATGATTAGTTAGTTTTATTTATTTTGTTCGTTTTTAGTCATTAGTCATCTCCATTCATTTTCAGTACATTATTCTTATTTTATTATTTCATCTTTTAGTCATCATTACTATCTATATAGAGCTACTGTTCTTCGACAGGCATGCAAACGAGCCGTATCCATCCTTGAGTGTCAAGTGGTTTTCTTGCATCTCTTGCTAGCCAACTCTATTCCGTTTGCCTCTGTCTCTTCCCACTCCTACTTCTATCCCTTCTAATTCCCCTTTCTTCAGTACTGCACTTTAGTAGTATTTTTTTTTATTTTTCCTATTGCGGCTTCTCAACGTAGAAGCCATCTCACCTTTCTCTTTTCATCCCAACTATTTAGTTACTTAGTCTTTTTTTTTTCCTTACTTCTGTTGGAGTACCTATATCTTTCTTTTTACTTTCACTCCAACAGAAGTTTTCTTATTTTTGTTACACTGGCTGCCCAATGCGTGGTGCCAACCGTTTATGGTTTTAAGACAGTAGTTCTTTTAGTTCATTTTTATTTTATTGGAATTTTTGTATTATTAACTTTTTGATATCTTTGTATACATGTTACTTCTGATTTATTTTTGGTCTTTAAAATTTTATTAATACTAAACAGGTAGACTTATACTGCTTTTGGTTTTGATTAGTTTATTTCGATACCTCATTTTTAGTTTTAGTGGTACAGCTCATATGTTAGTTTGGATTTTGTATTTTTATTGGAAACTTATTTATGTATTTAGATTGAGTATACATAACTGACATTAGGTTCTATTAGTTAAATTTTTAGTCCTTCTACCAATGGTAGTATGTTTGCACGTACAATTAATTATTGACTATATGCATATATTTTTTTTCTAGTGTGGTTATATTTTACACCTAACTAGAAATTATTTTCAGTATTTAGGTATTTTATTTAATTTATTGATTTGATTATTTATATATTTTGCTGGCATTTTGATTTGTTGGTGTGTCGCTAATATTTTCTCCATATGTATCTTTGTCTTAAACAAACTTTAGATTATATTTTATATTTGTTATTTTTGATATTTGGGTTGTTTGGTAAGACAGGCACACACCACAAAGCAATATCGGTCCACAACATTAGCTTCTATACATGATACGTTGAATTCGCATGGTTCGGATGATTATAGATCCAATTTTTTTTCATCCCATTTTTTTTTCTTTAATTGGTAGTGTTAAGATAATCATTATTGTATAGTAAAGTAGTTCCATTATCCATCTCATCTTCTAGTTTGTTAATGTTGATAATAATATTATATCAAGGTGGGTACCATAATATAATGCTTATATAAATCAGATGCTTTGGGTTGAGATTTAAATATAAATTTTTGTTAGCTAAGAAGCATTGATAATAGTCCTTATTTGTCTATTAAGTTTTAGAACAATACTCAGAAGAAGATTGACTTAACAGTGGTTGAGCCAATCTCTTCTTTGGTTTGCCTTTAGCTCAATTTTTATTGTTATATTTTAATCTAATGTTTTTAATCATCAGGTAGTGCAGGTACCTACATTACTCGATTTCATTTTTGGCTTTGTTGTCGATGACTTTTAATTTATTATTTATTAATTTAATTATTATGTAGTACTCTGGTTTATGAGCTTATCATTTTGTTGCATTATTAATGGTGCATTTTTCAATATGTAAGCTCAGACAAGTACGTTGGTTTAATATTGATATTTTGTATGGAACTATGGAACTTATCATAATGTACACTACTATATCTCAGTTTATGTGTTATATTTTGAATATTTGATTACTTACTATTTTTTTTATATTATTTCTATATCTTGTTCTTGGATTTGCCATAGTGGAAAGATGTTGTGGTTTATAATTTGTTATTGGGTTACTCTATTAACATTTGTCTCCAATATCTTAAACACTTTATAATAATTTATATCCTTATATCCTACACACTATGATTCTGGAATTAGTTTGGAAGTTTGAGGTATGTACGGATTCTTAAGTCTCTAAGTCTGAATGTATGCATGGTATGTGGTTGTATGCATAATGTATGTATGTATGGATGATGTATGTAGGTATGGATAATGTATGTATGTATGAATGAGATAGGTATGTATGGATGATGTATGTATTGATTTCTTCTTTTGGACTAGTTTGTCATTACTCTGTTGATACTCTGATTTGTGAATGCGTGGGTTCGAGGTTGTTGCTCAGCAACTGATCACTGCTGTTCGATTGACTTCGTGATCTATGTCTTTCATGGCTGAGTACGCAGATGTTTTTTTTCATCATAATATTTCTGGTCAGGAAATGTTGGCCACATTTCCTAACCATTCTTCTGTAATTAGTCCAATTATTCCAGTTACATTTTTACCATTAGATAGGGAAGTATTTAGTTCATATTAGGTCTTTTACTTCATAGTATGTTTGTACTTTGAGTTGATGAATAAACAGGGATAAATATCTTGCGCACTTGTTTATAAATCAATGCTTAGGCCATCCCTATACATAGTAGGTTCGTTAAGTCAGTATTTGGAGTGTTTAGACAGATGAGTTGTTCATTTGAGTATATTCCCACTTCTTTCCTTAGGCATTAGTTTTGTTATTTAGATTTTGAAACATTTCCTGAATAATTCCATGTATGTGAGAACGCATGAATCTGCAGTTTTATTTAAAACTTGTTGCTCGTTCTCATCAATTTTTTTTTCTTATCACTTATCCTATTTTTTTTCCTATCACCTATCACATATTTTTTTTCCTATCACGTATCATAGTGTCATATAACTTATGAGTTCATCATTTATTTTTTTTCCTTTCTTACTTATTCTTATATTATTAGTACTTTATCCGTGTCTGGTTATTCTCATACATCTGTTGTAGCAACATGCTATAGTTCGCGAATACCAGCATGAATTAAGTTATGTAGTTTCTATAATATTTTAGTCAATACACTGTAGGTATTTATCTTACCATTGATTTAGTTAGGTTACATCTCTGTTACTTAGTCTGTTAGCAATATTTATTCTGACTTATTTTGATTACTTAGTTTGGATAGGTTCATATTACCGGATGAGGGTGTATGTAGACCCAATTTATTTATTTTGTTCAGTATTAGTTACCATTGGATCCAATAATTTAGTATATTTAGTATTAGTAAGAATTGGTCCATAAATTTGCCTGATCGTTCTTCTTTGGATATACTCCTATATAAATCTGGTGTCCATTGATAGTCCGATTCTGGATAAGTGTCCGATTCTTCATTTATTTTGTGTATTTGGTTGGATAGGTTCGTATTACCGGATGTGGGTGTACGTAGACCTGATCTGTTTATGTGATTTAGTATTGGTGTGAATTGGTCCATAAATTTGCCTGGTCGTTCTTCTTTGGATATGCCTTTTATGAATCTGGTGTCCACTGATGGTTCGACTTTGGATTACGTGTCCGATTCCACATTTATTTTGGTTATTGAGTTTTGGATTCCTTTGGTATGTTTATTATTGCTATTATTTGGCATTAGTGAGAGTTGTTCCATAAATCTTCCTGATTGTTCTTCTCTGGATATACTATTATGAATCTGGTGTCCATTGTTAGTTCAATTTTGGATTAAGTGTTCAATTCTTTACTTATTTTAGTTACTGATTTTTTTATTCACTTTGGTACATTTACTTTTGATATGGTTCGAATTGGCTCACACCTTTCCTGGTTGTTCCGTCCTTGGATATATCCTTTATAAATCTGATGTCCATGGATAGCTCAATTTTGGTTTTAGTGCCCAATTCGACACTTAGTTATTATTATGAACTTTAGTACAATATTTAGTTTGTTTGGTTTTTGAAGCAATATTAATATTGGTAACAGAGAGTAACATAGTAACATTTTAGTATGAATTTGAGTCATATATTTATTTTTACTTGATCATTAGTTTATATTTAGAAGTATTCTTGCGAATCAACGTGGATTGTTAGACTATTGTAAATTTAGTCGTTAATATTTTGAAGTTTAGAAAAAAAATTTTATGGATAAAATTTTTTTTCCCGAGTAGAAGGGGATTGTAACGGTCACGTTACGAAATTAGCTCTTTAATTATTATTATAATTATTTTTCCTCGGTCTCCATTTAAATTCTCTAATTTCTCGTATAGGACTACTGGGGTGACGTCATACCTCGGTGATGGAACGTACTCCACCTATCGAGAATGATTTCGTTTTCTGAGAGAATTTGACGTTTACCTTGGCGGAGAAACGCCTCTCGTTCTTTACTTGACTGTGAGCTGTGGTGTCGAATAGATATACCATATAGAATGGCGGATGATTTCCTCCAACTTATTTTATCACATAAGAAATTTAACGTAAAGTAAAAAGTTACCACCAGGGATTGTCTGGAGTGAGGAGACATGTGGGTGACAACTCCTGTTGGAGTATAAATAGGAATCATTCGGTGAGATCTACTTTTTCATAGTAATTCTAACTTTGCTTAATTCATTTAGTATTTTCCCTTAGTTAGGCTCATGCCTATTTACATATATTTATTTATATTACTTTTAATATTCATCGGTTTTCCTTTAGTTGTACGTAGCAGGCGTACTATAACCATTTGGTAGAAGACTTATGTAATTTTGTACCCTATATGTTAGTGAAAGGTATTTATACCTGTAATTTTGTAACAGGTAACATTGTTGTTATCTTAGGTTGAACATAACTTTTGCAAACTTTTGTCATGTTAGAGTCACATAATATGAACTTGTTTAACTCAGAGATTGTTAAAAATCTGGTAGTTCATTTTAATAAATGTTTATTTATTTTGTATATCATTTATTTTTTTATTACTCCTTTATGTTCATTATTACAGGTTTAATATATTTAATATTTGACAGCAGTGTAAGATACCTGGGAGAATGATCGAAGATCATTTTCATGGCGCCCATGATTAGTTAGTTTTATTTATTTTGTTCGTTTTTAGTCATTAGTCATCTCCATTCATTTTCAGTACATTATTCTTATTTTATTATTTCATCTTTTAGTCATCATTACTATCTATATAGAGCTACTGTTCTTCGACAGGCATGCAAACGAGCCGTATCCATCCTTGAGTGTCAAGTGGTTTTCTTGCATCTCTTGCTAGCCAACTCTATTCCGTTTGCCTCTGTCTCTTCCCACTCCTACTTCTATCCCTTCTAATTCCCCTTTCTTCAGTACTGCACTTTAGTAGTATTTTTTTTTATTTTTCCTATTGCGGCTTCTCAACGTAGAAGCCATCTCACCTTTCTCTTTTCATCCCAACTATTTAGTTACTTAGTCTTTTTTTTTCCTTACTTCTGTTGGAGTACCTATATCTTTCTTTTTACTTTCACTCCAACAGAAGTTTTCTTATTTTTGTTACACTATGAATTTGACAATCGCAAGTTAATAGTGAGGTTAAAAGTTTCAAAAGTTTGAGATTATTTGGTCTCTTTGCAACTTGTTGAAACATTAATGCATACTTTTTCAATAAGTCAGCGCAGCCAGATTAACCTAAAATTTCAAATTAGTGCGCACGGAACGTCATTCTGATCGTTTGCTAATTGTCGACATACTCGACATTGTCGACATTGGCAACAACTTTAAATCACTCGACATCGACATGATTGTCGACATGTCGACAATCGAATTGTCGACATGACATTATCGACACCGCCCATCCCTGTGCATATGACGCCGCATTAATCTCCGAGACAGAAGACGATCTCCAAAGATTAACACACATCTTCAATACAACAGCTAAGAAATACAATATGATAATATCAGCAGAAAAAAAAAATATGAAAAAAATATTTTTAAGAAACGCTTTTCTTTAGTTACTTAAGAAGTTTTCTTTAGTTACTTTAAGCAAAAAATAAAAAAGTTGAAAAATCCAACACATTCGTCAAAGAAAAGCGTGGCGCGTCTTCACCGAATATACAGTTTTCGCACCACGCTTTTCTTTAACGAATGTGTTAGATTTTATAATTTTTTTTATTTTTGCTTTTTAGTTGATTTTTTTTATAATATGTTTAATTTTAGTCACTCGAACTAAAGAAAAGCGTTTCTTAAAAATATTTTTTCATATTTTTTTATTTTTTAATTTTCAGTCTTACACTTTTCAAACATTAAAATATATCGTCATGTTTATTAAAATATGTATAAAAGATAATATGATGTACAAACATGAAAAGTAGTCGGAATTGGCAAAAAATTTGAAACTTTATTGTTTATTTATGAAGTATAACGTAAACAATTAACGTAAAAAGTGAAATTATGTATAGTTCATATAATTATCTACAATCTGTAAAAGTTTCAAGTTTCTTCATTGTAAAAAACACGAGAATTTAAGCATTTTCCGTTAAAACCGCTTTCTATTTAAACAATTAATAAACAAAAAAAATGTTTATTGACTATTTGTGTATTGTTCCCGCGAATGCATATGTCTGCAAATTTAGTCATTTGCATTGAAGAAAATGCAGTCAAATTATCGTCCAAAGATTTGACCCAAACGATTGAACTAAAGAAAAGCGTGTAATTAATTAATATGACAAAACGAATTCTAATGTTAATTGTAGCACAAAACGTCTCTACCGGTGGGTTTCTAAGACTACGATAAAAACACGAAGTTTTTAAAGTCGAGTTTTGGTTGAAGTTTTCTTTCGTATCGTATTGAAATTTGACACGAATAAACGCCGATTTATATATAAACAAATATATGAGCGTTCAAAATTTCAAACTTTATTGTTTATTTATGAAGCATAACGTAAACAATTAACGTAAAAAGTGAAATTATGTATAGTTCATATCATTAGCTGCAATCCGTAAAAGTTTCAAATTTCTACATTGTAAAAAACAAGAGAATTTAGACATTTTCCATTAAAATCGTTTTTTTTTTTATTTAAACAATTAGTAAACATAAAAAAAAATTATTGACTATTCGTGTATTGTTCCCGCGAATCTATGTCTGCAAATTTTCAATCATTTGCATTGATGAAAGTCAGTCAAGTTAACGTGACGTACCTATGTATGACAACATCTAAATACCCACTACGATGTAAAATCGAAATTGGTGGGAAAATAATAAAGCAGGAAGCAAGGTTTGAATATCTGGGAATATATATAACCAGTTACGGAGATGTTGAAGAGAAAGTACGACAACAAAGCTTAAAAGCAAGTAAAGCGGCGGGATCTCTTAATGACACAATCTGGAAGAACAAACACCTAAGACAAGACACAAAAGCAAGAATCTATAAAGCAACAATTAGACCTATTGACGTACACGGCGGAGACAAGACCTGACACATCTAAAACGAGACGACTACTAGAAACAACAGAGATGAAGATACTTCGACGAATATTAGGAAAAAGTCTAAATGTATGCCAACATCTAAATACCCAGCAGAAGATCATGCAATGTAGAAGACATAAATGGATGGGTGAAAAAACGGACACAGGAGTGGAACGAACACATTAGTAGAATGGAAGAGGATAGGATAGTACGAATTGCACGAGATAAGTCACCAAATGGACGAAGAAGTATCACCATTTTTCACGAAGAAGTATTGGCAGCCCAAGAAAAAGATGGTGCGATAACTTAAACAATTTAGGAGGTTAATATTAAAGAAAAAACAGGCTTTAAAGCCTACATACAAGAAGGAAGAAGAAGAATATTTTACGTACGCAATTCACCTTCTAGATCATTATCATTCTTTTAATTAACAGTTTCCCATTCTTTAAATTCAAAATAAAGGCCTTAAGCTATATTTAATAGAATCTATGGAAATTAATAAATTAAAAAACAAAGGCATGAGATAAACATCTCCCCACTCTTTCAGCTATTCACTTATTCAGACTCTTTTAAGTGGAGGTACATAGTAAAATATGTCACTTGAGAAACGCACTCTGCCGAAACAGCTGTAGTAACTTTAACTCGACATCAACTAACAAATTTTGTGGAAGAAATTTCCATTCATCATCTGTATCATCCTCCAGCTTCTCGCGTCGATTGCTATACACAAGCCTGCTCCATACGCCTCCAGGAAATTCAATATTGCAGAATTTGTATACAGTTATTATCCGTTGTTGTCCATCGCGGTGGTGGTCTTCCCCGGCTTTTTAACCTTTGCGGGGTCTCCATTCCAATAACCTCTTAGTACATAATAAAATATATCTATCGTCCCTGAGTAGTGCTACATGTTATGTAAATCTACATTTTAGCCTTGAAAATTTTTTTCTGTCTTCCAGTCCCGTTCTTCTGCTAATTTCTTCGTTTTTAAAGTTTCATCATTTAGCCTAAAATATCCACTGCTGAGCATGGACCTCTTCCTCGTGTTTCCAACCCCGTCTATCTTGCGCAGCTATCATCCAGCTTTTATTTAGTCTTCTTAAATCGTCAGTCCATCGTGTAGATGGTCAATCGACGCTTCTCTTGTCTTCCCTTGGTCTCCATTTTAATAATCTCTTTGTCCATTGCTCATCTGTCTTTCTGGCTATGTGTTCTGCCCATCTCCATTTTAGTCTGCCTTGCGATGACGTCAGTTACCTTAGTTCTTCTGATATTTTTGTTTGTTATTTTGTCTCACAGAGTTATTCCTAACAATGATGGCTTCCTTCTTCTCTGTGTGAGTCTCAGTTTGTTAGCCGAGGGTTTTGTTAAGGTAAGTGTTTCTGTGAATATAATAAAAAGTGTGAAAAACACATGACAAACACACAATTCGGCTTCAGGGATGCATTAGGTAATCGAGAGGCACTTTTTGCAATACAAGTTCTCTTTCAAAGATGTAGAGACGTGAATTGTGATATATAGGTGTGTTTTGTTGATTACCAGAAAGCGTTCGATAGAATAAAACATGACGAACTGACGAAAATATTAAATTCAATTGGTCTAGAGTCTAGACAGCAGAGATCGCCGTATAATAATAAACAATATCTATTACGAACAAACTGCAATTGTTAGAGTAGGGGATCAGTTAACAGACGACATAAGGATAAAAAGAGGTGTGCGACAGGGATGTATATTGTCCCCATTATTGTTCAATACATATTCGGAGCACATTATGAACCTAGCGCTAACGGACATAGACGAGGGAATACTTATAAACGGAGAACGATTGAACAACATAAGATACGCTGATGACACTGTCATTTTTGCAGACAGTCTTGAAGGTCTGCAGACACTTGTCTCCAGGGTGGCAGAAGTGAGTAGGAGGTTTGGACTTGATTTTAGCATCAAAAAAACCAAATACATGGTTATAAGCAAAAATAGGACACCACCTGGTCAATTACTAGTTAACCAACAACCTATAATATTTATCACCAACTTTTGTTATTTGGGTGCAAACTTAAATGAACAGTGGGACCAATCGACGGAAATTAAGATAAGGATTGAGAAGGCAAGGTCAGCTTTCGTCAAAATGAAAAAAATCTTTAACAGCCACGATATAAAATTGGAAATAAAAGTTCGTTTATTAAAATGCTACGTATTCTCCGTTCTTTTATATGGCGTGGAGTCATGGACCTTAACTGAAGCATCACTGAAGAGACTCGAAGCATTTGAGATGTGGTGCTATAGACGCATGTTGAGGATTTCCTGGATAGACGGAGTTACCAACGAAGAAGTTCTACATAGAATGGGTAAAGAGCCCGAACTAGTCGTAACCATAAAACGTCGCAAACTGGAATACCTCGGCCATATAATGCGCAATGAACAACGATATGACCTACTTCGGACCATACTTCAAGGTAAAGTGCACGGGAAAAGAGGTCCAGGACGAAGAAGAATATCCTGGCTGCATAACCTGCGAAAATGGTTTAACTTAACCACTACCGGACTTTTCAGGGCAGCAGTCAACAAAGTCAGAATAGCCATGTTAGTGTCCAACATCCGTAACGGATAGGCACCATAAGAAGAACGGTTTCTGCACCGTATGCCAATACTGGGAGAACGCATTGATCAAGTATTTCTCTTCACGCATGTGGACAGCTCAGTTTGTGGTGTTGTTTCCTAATTTTATTGTTCCTACGATGACCAAGTTTCAAATCTGACCTCCATGGAGGCGGTTGGGGTAGTCGACATCGCTCCTGTTATGATCAACTAGATTTTAATTAAATCTAGAGGTGAATTCAGTTGTACACTATATGGGCTCATCGAAGAAAGATAAAGTCGCTTAGATAGAAAGTCAAGGCTGGTTTGGGACTATAAACATTCGCTTAAAAAACTAGCAGGAAACAAAAAGACAATTTAATAATATATACTCCAAGTCATAAGCAGATCAGGGACAATGGGGATGCTGACAAGTTGGCGAATCAAGGAGCAAACTCATATTTTCTATGCCTTGAATCCTTTTGTAAACTGACCAAAAGCAATAAAAGTGAATTTTGACTAACGTACGTGGAAAGAGGTAAGCTACAAAATAATCCATCTGTAACAGGCCCTCTTCCAGACACTGCTTTCGTAGATATCACCTTAAGAGGGCTGTGGCAGTCAGTGAGAACTATCGTGTCCACGAACATAAAAAAGAGATGGCAGAATATATCGCATCCCAACTTCATTAGTGCCATAACCCTGAAATCGCAAACTTTTCAGGAGAGCAAAAAAAGATGTAATGTCAACACTTCCTTAATTTTATCTGCAACTTCCTTATCTAAGTTAACCAAATTCTTCACTCCTGTTGATTACGTGTGTAGCTATCTAGTGCTAGTATTTAGCAAAATATGATAAAGCGCTATTGCTAAGGCACCCATATTAGTCTAGGCGCCAAATAGAGGTCACCGTGTCCTTTTCAATTCTGATGGACAAACTCAGTGCTTTCTTATGGATTTTTGGCTGCTGATTACGAATTTCGAGGGTGGAATTCGTTCCGAGTGGTCAAAAAATTGTTATAAACAATTTAATTGTTTATAAATTGTTTATAAGGCTCTGCTCATAAACTAAAAGGGATAAAAAAAATGTTTCGAATAAAATTTGTTCGTTGATAAAAAACAAAGAAAAAAACGTTTACTAAACTTAAATCTAACAATTAGAACTCAAGATATTGTAAAATTAGTGCACAATGCAAATTGCAAAATAAGTATTTTCGAAGCTTTATCGATCGTAACTCGGCTTCTGCGCATGCAAATGAGCCTTAGAAGGTCTCATTTTAAAGTTTAATGAATATGATTCCAAACAAAGTTTGTTAAATTACTTCGTCTTCATTTGTTTTAAAGTTATATCCGTTTGAAATTAAAATTTTCTAAAAAAAATTGTACATTCATTTGTTTATAAGGGTTTCAAGCAAATTTGAGCTGTAAATAGTTATATTTTAATTAACAATAATGATAGAAGAACTCAAAAGGAACATTTTGAGCTTAAGAAAATGTTCGTATGTTTATTTTTGGCCAAGATATCGTTATTTTAATAGCGCGCTCTGAGGCGCGAGATTGGCTCACCGCGTAAAGGTTCACGCGCTAACTTCTCGATGCAAATTATAATTTCTATGTATATATACGTTATCTTCATTTTTCATTTTTGAAGATCCTAATAAAATTTGATCATATAATTCTTATAATTAAATCATCATACTGTACCTCGCATCACCGTTCATTCTATTTACTTTGTTTTCTATTTTTTGTACTAAATGAGAAACAAACATTAAAAACTAATATTTCAGAAAAATAACTAAAAAGTAAGTTGATATTATTTATTAGCACTACATATTTTTACAAACATTATCTTTCATACATCTGCATCCAGATATACAGAGAATCTCAGCTTTTTTACATCTGCATAAGTTGTTAGAGCAATTTTTACAGTCACATAGTGGTCAAGTCTGTTCTTGTAGGCAGTAAAACTAAAACTTTCTGGGGCTTCAGAGTCTAATTATCTATATGACATCCATATAAAGTGGATCTAGTTCTTTTGCAACATCATCAAGGCACGTCAATTGTGTGTATGCCGCCACAACATAAATGCTCGTTTTATATGCAATGATGATGCTGTAAAAGAACTCGATCCATTTTTATATGGATATCACATATTGGCTCATTTGCATGCGTAGAAGCCGAGTTGCGATCGATAAAGCGTCGAAAAATACTTACATACTTGACTGTGAGCCGATTTTGCGCCTCATAGCGCGCCATTAAAATATGTCTTGACCAAAAATAAACTTACGAACATTTTAAAAAGCTCAAAATGTTCCTTTTCAGTTCTTCTATTATTATTGTTAATTAAAGTATAAATGTTTATAGCTCAAATTTACTTGAAACCCTTATAAACAAATTAATGTACAATTTTTTTAAGAAAATTTTAACTTCAAACGGGTATAACTTTAAAACAAATGAAGATAAAGTAATTTGACAAACTTTGTTTGGAAGCCTATTAACGATGCTTTAAAATGAGACCTTCTAAGGCTGATTTTGAAGCGTAGAAGTTAAGTTACGATCGAAAAAGCTTCGAAAAATACTTACTTTGCAATTTGAAATTTGCATTGTGCACTAATTTTACAATATCTTGAGTTCTAACTGTTGCATTTTAGTTTAGTAAACGTTTTTTTTTTTTCGTTTTTTATTAACGAACAAATTTTATTTCAAACATTATTTTTTATCTCTTTTAGTTTATGAGCCAGAGCCTTATAAACAATTTATAAACAATTAAATTGTTTATAACAATTTTTTGACCACTCGGATCGAAATCCACCCTCGAAATTCGTAATCAACAGCCAAAAATCCATAATAAACCGTTGAGTTTGTCCATCAGAATTGAAAAGGACACGGTGACCCCTCTGGCGCCTAGACTATATTAAAACTTCGATGCTTACGGCGTATCAACCTGCCATATTACAGGTTATGGCACTAGAGAAGTTTTACTTGAGTAATTTTTCTTGGCTAACAAATGCATTATCACATGTTAGGGCAATATTTAATAATGAACGGTATTTATCACACATCTACTCTCGACCACAGCGTAACTCAAACTGCCTTGTGATACGCTTACTAATGCAGAGAGAACTACAACCGTAACTGGAAATAACGACACAGGCGCACTATGAAGATTCGAAGATAACTAAATTAGATGACATTCTTCCACAATAAAGGCAACGTCTAAAGGAACGTGTTAGGCCAAAAAACAGATTTTCCATTTTTTAGGGTTATGGCACTATTGAAGTCGGGGTGCGATATATTATGCGACTGTATTTGTATTGTTTCGCCAAAGGCGGTTTCTAGAAATGATGAATCTTACAATTCGATACAAAAAAGGTCGATCGGATAGCTCAGTGCGACTAGCGGCTGACCCACACTTCACTTCGCCTTGAGGTATGTGAGTTCAAGCCCAGCCCAGGCCATCGGAAAAACAAACAGGCTAACGCGCCAGTATAAAATTCTAAATATGAATCTGGCGCTTAGACTGGAATATGCGGGCATCTGATCGACCTATGAGGGAGCAGTACGGCAAGGAATAAGGGCTTGCGGCTCGGTGATACTTCCGTATAGATCCCTACCGAAGGGAGTTGACGCCTAAGAACGGTGTAATACATAAATCTTACAATCTAGGACACAGAGACAGAGAGCATATTCTCTATTATCCTGATCAATTTCTCCGGAAGTATTCACAGTGTTGAATTCAAATATGCAATAGAATTATACATAAACATAATATTATAGATTAGAGTTATAAATTATTTTGTTAGGTCGAGGTGCAGAGAGGTTAAATAACCTATGCGGCCTTATTATAATTTACACAATCTACTATTTATACATATACATTTAAATTTTTAATATATTGCTATTAATAGATATAATTGATTGTATTTGTGTAATTGATTTTATTCTATCCGTTGTCTTTTCTATATAATTAATATTTAATTTTTTTATCTAATTATTTTATTAGAATTTGTTTGCATGTAATTGGTAGTTTGTCTGATAATAGATTTAGTACACGTAATTATTTTTATTGTACTATTTCCGTTATGTCCGACTGAACTTGTATTTCTTTTTCAAAAAATTAATTCCTACAGAAATCTAAATTTGTCTTCAGCACAACAAATCATACAACTAAATCATCAACTAAATAAACTACACATACAAAATATACAGGGTGAGGCAGATACACGGCCTATTAGAAATATCTCGAGAACTAAAGGCAACAGTATCATGAAAATTGGAATGAAGGGGGTTTGAAGAGTGATCTATTTAATGAAAATATTTTCATCTATTTTCTGCTTCCGGTTATACCGGAAGTTGCTTATAACTTCGTTTTTTTAAATGGGACACCCTCTATATTTTTTCATTTGAGGATTCTCCTCGATAGCTTCTTTCGTAAAATATGAGGTTCTGTAATGTTATATTGAGTAGTTTAAAAAATATTTACTTTTTTTTTTAATTTCGTAGCAATATTCAGAACCTGTAGAATTGTTGTAGTTTGACATCAAAAATTCTGTTTATGTTCTAATGATTTTTAATATAGTCTACTATTGTTAAGAATTGTTAGTATAGCTAATTTTTTAATTTTAGTAAGTATGCAGGGTTGGTTGAAACTCGGAATGAATATTTTCTGAGTTTTCTTAAATGAAATAATGAAATACCCTGTATGTTAGTATTGTAATGAAATGCTATTTTATGGTCCTTTTTTATTTCTTAAGCATTCCCTATACCTAACTGCTTTAATTTGTGAGTTATTGGTTATTCGAGCCAAACATTAATTGCTACAAAAAATAAGTGAATTTAATTAGGTTGGCCGTGAAAATATTCAATCACAAATAATTTTTCGGAAATAAATACATATTAATCTAGACTGATCCTTAAAATTACCAATAATGGTTGAGCTATCAAGATTAACAATTAAGCACAAAGTAAAGCAGTTAGGTATAGGGAATGCTTAAGAAATAAAAAGTACCATAAAATATAATTTCATTACAATACTAAAATACAGGGTGTTCCATTTAAGAAAACGCAGAAAATACTCATTCCGTGTTTCGACCAACACTGTATACTAAAATTTAACATTTAGATATACTAATAATTTTTGACAATAGTAGACTATATTAAAAATCATTTGAACATAAATAGAGTTTTTGATGTCAAACTACTACAATTCTACAGTGTGTGAAAATTTCTACGAATTTAATAAAAAAACAATTACCTTTTAAACTACCCTATATAACATTACAAGACCTCATATTTACGAAAGAATATATCGAGGAGAATACAAAAATGTAAAAATATACAGGGTATCCTATTTAAAAAAACGAAGTTATAAGCAACTTCCGCTATAACCGGAAATAGCAGATAGACGAAAATATTTTCATTAAATAGATCACTCTTCATAACCCGCTCATTCCATTTTTTATGATTCTGTTGTCTTTAGTTCTCGAGATATTTCTAATAGGCCGTTTATTTACCTCACCCTATACAGGGTGTCCCAGACTAATTTACCCAGGCTATATCTCTTAAACGAATAGAGATTTTCGAATGGGACAAAAACTGATCTATTCCATTTGTAATACACTATAATATGGCGTAGAAAAAATCATCCCCTAAATATTCATCCCTTAGTTACAACCCCAACTTTAATTTTTTTAATAGCACCCTGTACATTTTTTTATAGTTTTGGATGTGGTCTTCGATCGTCTATTCAACACATTTTTTAAAAATAAATCGGTTCGTAAATAATAATCAAGAAAATATCAGTTTATTTTTGTTAATTATGTGTCCCAGACTAATTTATCCAGGCTATATTTCTTAAACGAATAAAGATTTTCGAATGGGACAAAAACTGATCTATTTCATTTGTAATACACATTAATATGGTGTAGAAAAAAATTATCCCCTACATATTCATCCCTTAGTTAAAGGGTGCTATTAAAAAAAATTAGGGGTTGTAACTAGGGGACGATTTTACGCCATATTAAAGTGTATTACAAATGGAATAGATTAGTTTTTGTCCCATTCGAAAATATTTATTCGTTTAAGAAATATAGCCTGGAAAAATTAGTCTGGGACACATAATTATTAGAAATAAACTGTTATTTTTCTTGATTACTTACTAACCGATTTTATTTTTAAACAATGTGTTGAATAGACGATTGAAGACCACATCCAAGACTATAAAAAATGTACAGGGTGCTATTAAAAAAATTAAAGTTAGGGGTTGTAACTAAGGGATGAATATTTTGGGGATGATTTTTTCTACGCCATATTACAGTGTATTACAAATGGAATAGATCAGTTTTTGTTTCATTCGAAAATCTCTATTCGTTTGAGATATAGAGTGGGTAAATTAGTCTGGGACACCCTGTATAGCTTACTACATAGCTTAAAAACTAAATTGTCAGATTAAGGATCAGCATAAAGCCATCCAAATTTAAAGAAATATTTTCTACGAGAAAATTAATTAGAACTTTATTATTAACTGTATCTTTACTAAAAACGAGTTGCTGATTGTTGTTGAACGTATTATTAAATAACATGTTTACAAAATGGCACAAAAATCAGCTACTATGACCAAATAATGCATCAAGTATTGTGCAAAATAATTTAAAATGCGGTTTCGCTAATCCGCAACACCGAGCTTCTCAGCATCCTGTGTTGCCCCGTCTATCCACCTCAGCTTGATCTACCCCGACATCCCCAACATCTCGTTCCCACCGCCCGCACCCACCCGTTGCATTGGTAGAATATTTTTTATCATGTTTGATTCCGGAGCTCGGACTGCATACCCTGACCACTGAAGACGGTTTCGTTTGTTTGTAATGGTAATATTTTTTCCACTAAACTTATGCTTATGTATATGTAGTATATAGTCTGCAGTTTAAAGTTATATCTATGCATCCATCCACATTTCGTTTTCACACACTGCTCCAAATATCTTGTTTGAAAAGTAACTTTCTTTCAAAAATCAGCAGAGAGGATTCCTCTGTTTTGGTTAGGGACCATGCCTCTGATTCATATGTGAGAATCGGTACTATCAGTGTTATAATGAGTTTTTTGAGACAGGCGTTTGTTAGCTAAGTACTTTGATAGACCCAGATAATTCCTATTTGCAATTATAAATCTCCTTTTTATTTTCCCTCATATGTTAGAATTCGCTTTAAAGTTTTGGTCTGCGTCCTCATTTCGTTTGTATTAGTCGGCATGGATTTGGTTTTATTTTGACCCATATATTTATGTAATCTCATTCATTCTGTTGCTGCTATTAGCTAGGTTAGGATTTCCGTGGTTCTCGCTCTAGTTCTAGTGTGTACTAGTCCTGTCGCCAGGGGGGGTACAACGGCCTCCTTTATTCAGATGGACGTACCCAAATTTTTGTTATGTATTTTGACCAGTAGAACACGAATTTTTTGTGTGAACCCTAATGTCGATAAGATTTTTATTAACAAAGAACTTGAGAAATTATATAACAGCAATTTTTCGCAAAACAAAACTTTGTATTTTTTGGGTCATTCTAAGCAAAAAATGTTCTTACAAGCTTTTTCGTAGGATGCATAGTTTTCGAGATAAACGCGGTTGAATTTTCAAAAAATCGAAAAATTGCACTACTTGAACCCTAATAATTTTGATAAAAAAATAAAATAGCAATTCTGCTTACCGCATTTAAAAGTTCAAGTCAAATTATACCGTTTTTGATTATCTTCATTCCTAAAAATTAATTTTATTGTTAAACACAGCTATAAACACATTGTGCTTGAGTGATGTTTTCAATGCATCTCCCATATAAAATCGAACGAGTAGGCGCGCCTACAAACAGGCAATTTCTACGTAGCATGCATTAAAACACTATTTGTTTATAGCTTGGTTTGACAATAAAAAAATAATTTTTAGCCAAGCAATTTGACTTGAACTTTCAAATACGGTACGCAGAATTGCTATTTTATTTTTTAATCAAAAGTAATTCGGGTTCAAAAATTGCAAATTGTCGATTTTTTGAAAATTCAACCGCGTTTATCTCAAAAACTATAGTAGGGGAGCGCATTATGCTAAATGTGCAGTCACTCGAGCGCTTTGGGGACCTATTGGGTTGTGAAGAGTAGGTCCTAAGACCAAAAAAGTTAAGTAAAGTTTTCCATTTTAGTGGGCTCTTGCCAATTTTTAATTTAATTTTCTATTTCCAACAATCGTTTTTTCCGATTATAGCGCCATCGATCCCTATTTTTACGTAAAGAATCCAAATCTGGAATAAAAATTTGGGTCTCCTATTTAAGATTTTATGTAACCCCCACCTCACCTCCGTGAGGGGTCGTGTTTGGTACCATTCGATAGATTTTTCAAAAATATTGATTAAGTGTATTTTGCAGTTTTTCGTTCTAATGTTTATTTTGCGAAATATCGCGGGATTTGTAATTAAAATTTTAAATTTACCCCCCACCCCTCTCCGTGGGGGGTCATGTTTGGTATCATTCGATAAATTTTTGAAAAATATTGAACACGTATTTTTTAGTTTTCCGATCTAACGTTCATTTCGCGAATTATTCGCTTAGATTTTAGATTTTTGAAATATACACTGTTTTGCATGTCCTTAACTTAGCTTATCTTAATCTGACAATTTCGAGTATTTTCAAAATACATAAAAAACGTAAGTCCATCTGAATAAAGGAGACCGTTGTACCCCCCTGGCGACAGCACTAAGGGAGTGATATATAAAACTAAAATAATTTCATCGATTTAGTCTACTGTTCACAAAAATACAAATTGATAGTCTTATAAATCCGGTGAATGTAATCAGTTTGGTTCCAGGTGGCAAGTGTTCAGTTTAAAATTTTTCGGATTCGATGGCTTACCTAATTGATACTATGTGGTTTTGCCAATTTATCAACAATATCTAATACTTTTACTAACTACAATAATTATAAAATAATAAAAAAAATACTACCCGTCACAAATTAATTGAAACATCATCCAATCAGTGAGAAACATTTATTTATCTAATAAAATGGACCAGGAGCTAGCAACGTCGGCAAAAAAAAGTATTTTAAGACAACTGGTTCTTTAATATATTATTTCCTCTGCTTCCTCGAACACCGTGCCGGCCATCTGGCTACTGATACAGGTTGCGTTCATTACTGCGCAGCACACCTGTACAGGTAAATATATATCGAATTTAAAATTATTTTAAGAGGACAAATTTGTTTGTCATTACTTTTTAAACATTATTAGAAATAAGAATTATAATTGTCAGACATTTCTGGGGTTTAAAAAGTAATAACAAAAAAAAATTTCGGCTTAAACTAATTTGAAATTCAAAATACAGGGTGATTGATTAGTGCGATAAAACTCAGTAGATCCGCTACAGTAATAGATAGCAATAAAAGTTAATAACAAAAATTTTAGCCAACTTTGAGCTTCACTTTACAAAATTAGAATGTTACAGGGTGTTCGATAACATAGTGGCAGACCAAATTTATGTTTTTTAAATGGTACACCCTATATTTTATTTTACATTCGAAATCCTCTTAACTTCCTTATCACAAAAATATAAAGGTTTGTTATGTTATATAGGGCTTTTATAAAGTTATAACCAATTTTTTATGAAAATAGTAACAAACAAGTTCAGCTACCTGTATAAATAAAAATAAGCACAACAGCAATGGTTTGTTTGTGCAATATTTTTTGTTGATTGTGAAAATTTTTAAGAATTGTTGATATTGCTAATTTTTTTTAAATCGAATACAGGGTGAGTCAAAACGCAAGTACATTCTTTTCTCAGAAATTTTAAATGGAAAACCCTGTATTTTATATCACCATCGAAAAGTACCATTAGCGTACTTTAATTTTTGTAATATTCCCTATGTCTAAATTTGTTAGTTTTCGAGATATTTTCATTTTTCAGAGCAAGTTATTAATTAGGGTGTTCTATTTAAATTTCCTGAAAAAATAATGTACTTGCGTATTGACTCAGCCTGTATTCGATATAAAGAAAATTAGCAATATCAACCATTTTTATAAATTTTGACAATCAACAAAAAATATAGCACCAATAAACCATTGCTGTTGTACTTATTTTTATTTATACAGGAAGCTAAACTTATTACGATTTTCATAGAACATTGGTTATAACTTTGTAAATACCCTGTGTAACATAACAAACCTTTATATTTTTGTGATAAGGAAGTTAAGAAGATTTCGAATATAACATAATATAATATAGGGTGTTCTATTTAAAAAAACAAAATTTTGGTCTGCCACTATGTTAACGAACACCCTGTAACATTCTAACTAATTTTGTAATGTTGAAGCTCAAAGCTGGCTACAATTTTTGCTATTAACTTCTATTGCTATGTATTACTATAGCGGATCTGCTAAGCTTTATCACACTAATCACTCACCCTGATTTTGTATTTACCTGTACAGGTGTGCTGCGCAG
This sequence comes from Diabrotica virgifera virgifera, assembly GCF_917563875.1. Classification (NCBI taxonomy): domain Eukaryota; kingdom Metazoa; phylum Arthropoda; class Insecta; order Coleoptera; family Chrysomelidae; genus Diabrotica; species Diabrotica virgifera. The sequence goes on from NC_065452.1 coordinate 94,166,178, forward strand.
TAATGAACGCAACCTTTATCAGCAGCCAGATGGCCGGTACGGTGTTCGAGGAAGCATAGGGAACAATATATTAAAGAATCAGCTGTCTTAAAATACTTTCTCGAAAACGAAGACTTTCTCTTAGACCAAAATATCTTGTATAATTTTTGTCCGGAAATTATATTATCAAAAATGTGCATTGAACAAATAATTTATAACATTAGTTGAGTGATTTAATTGAATTACTTTTTAAAATGTTTCGTGGAAAGTGTTTACTTACCGATTTACAAAATTTCATTATTGCGACCCATAACAAAGGACTCTTTAAATACAAAATTGCTCAAAATTTAATTATATTCAGGGAACTGTGAGAAATATAATTTCACAATTTAAAAAACGGGAAATGTTGAAAAAAAATTTAAAACTGGTCGTACTTTAAAGATTATCAAAAAAGATGAGCAATTTCACAAGACACTTGTTTGCGATATGAACTTCAAAATGGGATATGGGCTCTGCAAGGTAAGTTTTTACAAGCAACACTTATCTAATATTAAACTAAACAATCAAACTTATCACCTCACTTTACACAAAGTAAAAACCACTTCTTGCAAACTTCTTACAAAGAAATAAAAAAGAAACTGATTTTTAAGGCGACGGAGCACCAAAACTGGGTTCAATATCAATGGGAATCAGCTATTTGGGTTCTGTAACTTTGAGTATATTTCAGTTCAATGTGATAAATCTAAGTTTGAGGTCTGTGTTAAGCACTAGACGAAGTAGATTTTTCGAATGCTAAGTGAAGAATGTCACAAACATTGCCTCAAAAAACGTTAACTTCTCGGCATCTGTGATGGTCTGGGCTGTATGTCCTCTAAAGGAGTTGGACATCTGCTTTTATTGATGGCACTGTTAGTGCTGCGAGGTACAAAAGTATTTGACAATAATCATTATTGCCTTCCAATATTGAAATTAAACTGCTATACTAAAATCACAATAAAGATGCACTAGAAATAAATAAACCAAAACACGTTGAATGTTACTATGAGCACTCCCGAATCATAATTTACAATGTATAAACTTTGTAAATCATGAATTGGGAGTGCTCCTCGTAACGTTCAACGTCTCTTGGTTTGTTTATTTCTAGTACATATTTATTGTGATTTTAGTATAGATTGGATGATTTATATCTCAACAAGAGGGCGCATCCCACCATACAGCGAAATCCCTCTAAGCCAGCGGTTTCCAAACTTTTTTAGCTTGAGGCACACTAACTTAAAAACTGGTTCAGCCACGGCACACTTGGGTAAATAATCTCTATAATGATAGTGAGTATAATCAAATTTCGCGGCACACCTACAGGGACTTCAGGGCACACCAGTGTGCCGCGGCACATTGGTTGGGAACCTCTGCTCTAAGCAGTCCTGATATATCTCCTATCAGGATTCTATGACATCAGAGTAAAAAATAATTTCAACCTGTACCAGTTGACACAATTCCTGAATTAAAAGGGATAGGGAAATTTGGAGTAATTTCCAACCAGATTACTGCCAAATATCCCTAGATACTATACCTACCAAACAAAATTAATGCCATGAAACCACCATCTACTTCTTAAGGGATATCTAAGATGACACATTTGACAAGACTAAATTTGCATTCAAAGAGGTGTCAGAGAGGGTTGTGTGTTATCCCCAACTTTGTTTAACGTATACTCAGAAATAATTTTTAATGAAGCCTTGGAAGGACAATGTGGAGTTCGAATCGGGGGAGAAACTATTAACAACATCAGATATGCAGACGACACCGCGATCATGGCTGAAAATATCGAAGATCTTCAATTCCTTATAGATCGAGTCACTAGAGAATGCTCCAATAACGGACTTAACATAAATGCAACAAAGACAAAGTTACTTGTGGTTAGTAAACAAGACGTCGGCCCTAGGCAACTAATTGTCAATGATGAATCAATAACAAAAGTTAACCATTTTAAATACCTAGGATGTTGGATAAACGAGACACTAAATCCGGATGAAGAAATTAAAACTCGTATAGAAATTGCAAGAGGAGCATTTATGAAACTTAGATCTATTCTGAGCAACTCTCAGCTGAACTTACAACTAAGAATCAAGTTCCTAAAATGTTATGTGTATCCTGTATTACTATATAGATGTGAAACCTGGATCATGAAGGTTAACATGATGAGCAAATTAGAAGCCTTTGAGATGTGGTCGTATCGTAGAATGCTCAGAATATCTTGGGTTCAACGCATTTCAAACAGAGAAGTCTTAAACAGAGTAGGTCAAGGCGAAGGTGACTTAATGAAGATGATAAAAAAGAGAAAACTTGAATATCTGGGGCATATAATGAGAGGTAGCAGATACAGGATGCTGCAGTTAATACTCAATGGAAAGATCGACGGAAAAAGAGGAATTGGTCGAAAGAAATATTCATGGCTCCGAACCCTTCGTCAATGGACTGGCTTATCAGCAGATCAATTGTTACATGCCGCACAAGATCGAGAACGATATCGGCAAATTGTTATGGAAGCTACCCACGCCTAAAAATTTGGGCACGGTACTTAAAGAAGAAGAAGAAGATGACACAGGCTGTTAAGAGGAGAACGTCTACCGAAGTAATGCTAACTACAAAATAAAAACAAAACAAAGCGAACCTGCAACTTTTCCCCAAAAGATTATTATGGTGGTCTAACTTATAAAACTGCTCTAATGTGGATCAATATAGCAGTAACTCACCCAGAATTATCTAGACCAAATGGTATCTGAAAATAAAATAGGCCCTATTTGCCATTAAAATATTTATGGATGAAGCATCATGAGCTCCTAGATAAAAGGATATTGACTGATGGACGGGTACTGTGGGTATGTATGTGACTAGGAAGAGTATTTTAGTCACCAATAACTTTTAAGTCTATTAAAGCTGAAGAACTTCCAAGTGGATCTGCATGTGACGTGTAAACCTGAAGGTGCAAACATAATAAAGGATTTACGGTGTAGCCCACAAAGATTTTATCAACAAATTTTAGGGAACTTATATTATCCTTAATCTTTACATAAGAAAGTTAACGGCTTTATTTAGGGCACAAATATTGCTTCGTAGAGTTTAATAAAAGAGCAGGACTTAGTGCAAAATACTCATGACTAAGGGCTTGGTCATTATAAGAGCGGTTTGCCAACGTCGACGCCGCGGTTTACCAGTTTAAACGCTGGTAAACTGGAGGTCGCATATGTACGATGTTGAGCGGTTGCATTTGTTTCTATGTTAACTTGAACCGCGGCGGTTGGGTTTTTCAGGTAAACCGCGACGTCAACGTTGGCAAACCGCCCTTATATGTACGAGGCCTAATATACAGAGACAAGTAGTGTGTAGTCAGACAAGGAGACTTGTCATAAAAGACAACTAACTAGTCGAGTTCTCTCAGTTTTGCGTTTCGTTAACCAAAATTTAGTTAACCAAATCGAGACGGTCTGCTATAAGAATAAAAATAAACGTGTTTTGATATATATATATATATATATATATATATATATATATATATATATATATATATATATATGTTCGGAAAGGTTTCCGCGGTTAATACAATGAAACTTAAAGCTAAAATCAATATCAACAAAAGAATTAATATTAAAATTAAACTCACCAGGCTTCCGGGTTGAACCGCGGCGTTGGTTTCTAGGCCGAGCTTTCGACGTCCTCTCTGACGTCATCTTCAGGGCTTCCGGGGTCTCAGTCTCCTGAGGCTCCAGACACTACACTCACCACTCACTACTTCACTACTCACTGCAATACTGTTGTTGCTGACGCTGGGGCGGCCACGGTATAAATGACCGCCCCAGCGTCAGCAACAACAGTATTGCAGTGAGTAGTGAAGTAGTGAGTGGTGAGTGTAGTGTCTGGAGCCTCAGGAGACTGAGACCCCGGAAGCCCTGAAGATGACGTCAGAGAGGACGTCGAAAGCTCGGCCTAGAAACCAACGACGCGGTTCAACCCGGAAGCCTGGTGAGTTTAATTTTAATATTAATTCTTTTGTTGATATTGATTTTAGCTTTAAGTTTCATATATATATATATAAACACGTACCCGTCAAAATAATGGAGCTTGGAGCTTCTAGTTTCTTAAAGAAATGACTGATGAAGATCCAAGAGAATACCCTAGACTAGTGTGCAACGAACTCTTAATGAATGTCATTGTTCATCATGAAGTCAACGTATGTGGCTCACAACTCGATTAAACGCCTCGATTCATGCATAAGGCCGCTTATAAATGAACCACTTTTTGAAGTCGAAGTTGGCAGCAAAAAGTCGAGCGTTTGTGGTTGTCTGTCGCTACTTGAAGTCGTCATTTAACAACAATGCAAAACGCATATACTTTTCACACGGGCGTTCTCTCGGTTGCCGCTGATGCCGACGGCTGACTTCTCATTAATTGTAGCGATTCTATTTTCACGCGAAAAAGTTTCAAACGTTTCCTTTTTTGTTTGTGCTTTCAAAGGAGCAACAAAAGCAATGTTCCTTCGTTCGAATTCATAATTAATCTGTTTGGAAAGAATATATTTTGTCGCCGCTGTTAACTTCAAAAAGAAGTCGATCAGAACTACAGCAAACGCCGATACTAGCGACAAGCCAGCGACTTTTTGCGGTTGGCTTTGACTTCAAAAAGTGGTTCTGGCTGTAAGCGGCCTATTATAGTGTTTATTGAGTCCGCTAGGCCGTTCAAAATATGGTGTGGGAGACCTATTCGACCGCGAAATTATGCTGATTGACTCAACTGTTTACTAAATTGTGTCAGTCCAACTGACTGAAACTAATCTATTCAAACCATGTATGCAAACAGGTCCAAGTTCTAAATCACTATATAGTCTAAGAGCTAGTGAACCCTCCGACTAACGGTCGTCCTGTAAGGCTAGAAAGTCTAGTGATAATTCATAGCACACCAAGGCTAAAAACCATGACCTGGCAGGCATCAGCCGTGCACGTGTATCTACCAGGTTAATCGAAAAGTGCAAATTTAGGGAGTAAAATAAACTTTCTCCTGTAAAGTTTAAATTGAAGTATGTGTTTGAGTAAGTCATTTAGAAGAAACGTGTACAATTACAGGCGATTCTGAAGAGTATAAGACCTTGCCAGGCGAGGGGAAAGATTATGGGCTTTCCTAAAATTATTTTTTTTGCATCGAACAAATTTTTTTTAGGTTTTTTAAATCATTCCAAACAGAAAAGGTATTTGTTGATTCTTCTCTTAAGATAATAGTTTTTGTTATATGAGCGATTAAAAATTTTGAAAATTGCGAAATCGGCCATTTTTAACCCTAAATCGGACATTTAACTAAAAATTTTCAATGTTGTTAAGGTAGGTAGATATTGTTTAAACATTGATTGATGAAATCCCGAAGAGTTTTTTGCAAGACAATATCGAAAACCCCTTTGTTTTTTAATTGCTAATCAAGCGGGCGCGACACTGTAGTATAAGTGAGGACGTTTGAGTTTGCATAAATTCATTATCTCGAGAAAGGGCAAATTTAAAGAGAAATCTCCAGACAGGTCGATTTTTATTCTTAAATTAGGACTTTTTGGCATATATATAATACTAGTGACGTCATGCGTCTGGGCGTGATGACGTAATCGATGATTTTTTTTTTAAATGAGAGTAGGGGTTGTGTGATAGCTCATTTGAAAGGTTATTTAATTTTCTATTCAGTAATATAGACATTAACATAATTATTTATACAGGGTGTACAAAAAAATTTTTTGATTAAATTAATTTAGAAAAAAAGATGAAAAATTTGTTTGTACACCCTGTATAAATAATTATGTTAAGGTTTATATTATTGAATAGAGAATTAAATAACCTTTCAAATGAGCAATCACACAACCCCTACTCTCATTTAAAAAATCATCGATTACGTCATCACGCCCAGATAGATGACGTCACTAGTATTATATATATATATATATATATATATATATATATATATATATATATATATATATATATATATATATATATATACAAGGAGAGGTTAACGCGAGTTAATAGATATCGGCATGGCTCGCAACAATGAAAATACAAAACATGCATAAGATGGAATGCAACCACAGACACGTGTTTCTGACTTATTAGTCGTCATCAGTATGGTATAGCCAAACAGGAGCAACGAAACCAATTTGTGGCTGTAATGTTAGAAGACCCTCAGGATTCGAGAGCAACAACTAACACATCCACGGAGGAAGCTACAGCTACCTGAGTACAGCAATGCCAAACGTTTAAAACGTTTTAAAATCAAACAAGGAGAGGTTAACGCGAGTTAATAGATATCGGCATGGCTCGCAACAATGAAAATACAAAACATGCATAAGATGGAATGCAACCACAGACACGTGTTTCTGACTTATTAGTCGTCATCAGTATGGTATAGCCAAACAGGAGCAACGAAACCAATTTGTGGCTGTAATGTTAGAAGACCCTCAGGATTCGAGAGCAACAACTAACACATCCACGGAGGAAGCTACAGCTACCTGAGTACAGCAATGCCAAACGTTTAAAACGTTTTAAAATCAAACAAGGAGAGGTTAACGCGAGTTAATAGATATCGGCATGGCTCGCAACAATGAAAATACAAAACATGCATAAGATGGAATGCAACCACAGACACGTGTTTCTGACTTATTAGTCGTCATCAGTATGGTATAGCCAAACAGGAGCAACGAAACCAATTTGTGGCTGTAATGTTAGTTGTTGCTCTCGAATCCTGAGGGTCTTCTAACATTACAGCCACAAATTGGTTTCGTTGCTCCTGTTTGGCTATACCATACTGATGACGACTAATAAGTCAGAAACACGTGTCTGTGGTTGCATTCCATCTTATGCATGTTTTGTATTTTCATTGTTGCGAGCCATGCCGATATCTATTAACTCGCGTTAACCTCTCCTTGTTTGATTTTAAAACGTTTTAAACGTTTGGCATTGCTGTACTCAGGTAGCTGTAGCTTCCTCCGTGGATGTGTTAGTTGTTGCTCTCGAATCCTGAGGGTCTTCTAACATTACAGCCACAAATTGGTTTCGTTGCTCCTGTTTGGCTATACCATACTGATGACGACTAATAAGTCAGAAACACGTGTCTGTGGTTGCATTCCATCTTATGCATGTTTTGTATTTTCATTGTTGCGAGCCATGCCGATATCTATTAACTCGCGTTAACCTCTCCTTGTTTGATTTTAAAACGTTTTAAACGTTTGGCATTGCTGTACTCAGGTAGCTGTAGCTTCCTCCGTGGATGTGTTAGTTGTTGCTCTCGAATCCTGAGGGTCTTCTAACATTACAGCCACAAATTGGTTTCGTTGCTCCTGTTTGGCTATACCATACTGATGACGACTAATAAGTCAGAAACACGTGTCTGTGGTTGCATTCCATCTTATGCATGTTTTGTATATATATATATATATATATATATATATATATATATATATATATATATATATATATATGCCAAAAAGTCCTAATTTAAAAATAAAAATCGACCTGTCTGAGGATTTCCCTTCAAATTTGCCCATTCTCGAGATAATGAATTTATGCAAACTCAAACGTCCTCATTTATACTACAGTGTCGCGCCCGCTTGATTAGTAATTAAAAAACAAAGGGGTTTTCGATATTGTATTGCAAAAAACTCTTTGGGATTTCATCAATCAGTGTTTAAAGAATATCTACCTACCTTGGGAACATTGAAATTTTTAGTTAAATGTCCGATTTGGGGTTAAAAATGGCCGATTTCGCAATTTTCAAAATTTTTAATCGCTTATATAACAAAAACTATTAACCTAAGAGAAAAGTCACTAAAGACCTTTTCTGTTTGGAATGATTCAAAAAAACTAAAAAAACTTTGTTCGATGCAAAAAAGATAATTTTAGGAAAACCCCTAATCTTTCCCCTCGCCTGGCAAGGTCTTATGCTGTTCAGAATCGCCTGTCATTGTACACATTTCTTCTAAATGACTTACTCAAACACATACTTAAATTTAAACTTTACAGGAGAAAGTTTATTTTACCCCCTAAATTTGCACTTTTCGATTCACTTGGTAGATACAGGTGCACGACTGATGCCTGCCAAGTCATGGTTTTTAGCCTTGGTGTGCTATGAATTATCACTAGGCAAATTTCTAGCCTTACAGGACGACCATTAGTGGGAGGGTTCACTAGCTCTTAGACTAATACCAGTGAGTGGACTAAGCTACAGAACGTCTGGTCACTGCACTTTATTATTGAAACTACCTTTTCTGTTTCGCTGCGTTTGCCTATTATTTTCATAACAGATTCCTGTACGAAATAAAATTCTGTTTTATTAGAAAGTAATTTAGTTTCGCATAGCCTTTACACTTTTGAAAAATCGTATTACTTTTCTAATGTATAATTATTATATACCCATTAAAATAATTTGTTTTTAAGTTTCCAAGGTTTGTTAATATTTTTATTATATAAAATAAAAACAACAATAATTAATGTACCTATATATGTCTATAAGATTTAATTATTTGTTGAATTGTTTTTCACGAATATTTTACTAACTGCAATTAATTGCGTTTAATAAATATTTTTATTTATAAGTACACATATAGTAAATTTTTAACCAATTAATTTGTGACGTGTCTCAGGTGTGTAAGTGTATACGTAAAATTTAACTTTGTTGCACATTGTTTCAATACCACCTATTTAATATTATATAGATTGATTAACTCTGCCATTGCCGGCCCAATCCTGGATACCAAACAGGAAGGTGAACGGCGAGTGTAATAGGTCTTGGTAATACATTGGCCCGCAAAAATAACCGGACACTAATGTACAATTCTCCAAGAAATTAACGCAAATTTCCTAGTCCTGTTGTCCGATTTTAGTGACTTTTTTTAATATCTATAGCAGGGGTGGCCAAACTGTGGTCGCGAGTCACTGTGGCTCTTTAAAGGATTGTTTGTGGCTCTCAATAAGTGTACCTGAATTACTTTTAATTTTTGTCTTTCGAAATGTCTTAAATTACTGACAACAAACATAAAAGACTAAGTGCAACCTCAGGACTTAGACAATGAGACCCCTTATCACCGTTGCTATTCAATTTGTCCTTAGAATATGTGTAATAAATAAAATATCGTCTGAGGTGACAGGGTGATTTGCGAATCGAGGAACTAAACTATTGTTGGCCTTCGCTGATGATCTAGGTGCAGTCGCTCATTCTACAAGAGACGTGAGAGAGTTGTTTTCACAAGTCGAGGAAGAAACAGGTAGTCTGGGCCTTCAAATAAATGAAGAGAAGACGAAATACATGCTAGTAACCAAAAATCCAAGACCAAGAGTTAGGCAGAACGTAACTTTTAATGACCGCAACTTCAAAGTAATAAAAGAGTTCAAATATTTGGGGGCGGTAATCACAGATGACAACCACATATAAAAAGTGGTCTCAGCAACAGCAAGGATACCTGCGTGGAATAGAGCATTATACTCCTTATTATCATTATTAAGACCTAAGCTGCTAAAATGACAATCTAAATTAAGATTGTGCGTGCCAATAATTATTCTGCCTATTATTACATATGGAAGTAAAACATGGACTCTACACTCTACATAGCGGAAAATAAATTTGCTGCTGGTTTTTGAAAGGAAAGTTCGCAGAATGACATTTAGCCCTAAAAGACAAGTACGATAATTTGCAAATTTTATTGACAGGAGAGTGGAGAAGGTGCCTCAAAACTGAATTGGTGACTGTATGGTACTGAAAACATCGGCAAACATATAAAAACTAACCGGATAAGATCGGCTGGTCATGTGGTAAGATCAGAGAAAAACAGAGTGTTAAACAGAGTATTTTTTGATAGACCTGACGGTAGAAAATCAGTAGGTCGTCCCAGAAAAAGATGTAAGGATGATAAAGAATCGTAGTATCCTGATATAGAAAAGGCTGCTTGTAGAATTATTTTCATATTATGTGAAACAATGTGAACCATTTAATTTCACTTTAAAATTAGTGAAATCCAAACACTAAGAGAAAAATTTTTACACTTTTTAAATAATGGTTTAATTGCGGCTCGCGAAAAATTTCAAATTTTAAAAAATGGCTCGGAATATGAACCAGCTTGGCCACCCCTGATCTATAGCCTTATTCTTTAAGAATGTTGCTGTAATAATGTTGTTGTTAGACAGGTAAATTTTCATTGTATACCGGGTTGTAACGGTCCACCCGTTATATTATCATTTTTAGCGCTGTAATTATTTTTAAAAAAATAATTATTTTCTCTTGACCTCCCATTTAAATTCTTTAATTTATCGTAAAGGACTTCTCATGTGACGTCACACTGTACGGAACATAGTTGTTGAACCGTTCCTTGTCGTTTAATTCGTGTTCCGTGAGAGTTTGACGTTTTCCTCGCTGACTGTGGGAGGAATGAGAGGCACTTGGCCGGTGGCTGCGAGGTTGACAGGTTGGTGTTGGTGGTTAGTACCGTAAATGGCGGTTAATTTCTTCGAAATTAATTTTTATTTCAACTAAGTTTGGAAGTATAGTAAAAAGTTACCACCACTTGTTTCCTGGAGTACGGGTTTCCTGGAGTAAGGATGGGAGTACCATCAGTGGAAGAGGAATAAAAAAATTAACCGGTAAATCGTTTTTTCTACTAATGTTTTTTAGTTAACCTTGAATATATGAAATAGTTGGTTCATTGTTAAATGTTCTTAGCCAGTCCCTTAGGTGAAGGATGTAGATTATTTCAATCTTTATATTATCTTTATATCGATCTTTATATTAATGGGGTTTTTGGTTTTACATAACCAAACATTTTTGAAGTCCTCAAATTAATATTGGAAATAATTACCATTTCTCTGTACGTTTTAAACCGATTGAACATCCAATATATCTATAAATTTTCATGTCCAATATATCTATAAATTGTCATGTAACTATCTTTGTCTGGTTCAATACCATTTCATTAAGGTATATAAAATGTATGTAGATGGCTATTACTATCTTAATCTCATGTTATTTCAGATAAGTCATATTTTATATTCCTATTTCAAATGCAATGCCATTATTTGTTCATGTTTTCAAACTCAAAATAGTTCAAGGTTACCTGAGATTAGTTTTTGTTCCATTTTTAATGGTTGGTTTTTTTTATGTTATTGCTTCTAAAAAGTTTTCCTCGATTATTTCTTCTTCTCTTTACTTTTGTTTACCGGTTTATATGAGAAATCAAACGAAGTATATGTTTTTAGCCGTTTGGAAGAAAACTAACCCTCATGTGATGTCGTACCCACCTTGACTACCTAGGGAAGCCACCTTGACCTTATTGCAGCTACCGCCAAGTCAAACTGGGAGTATGTTTTGGGAACAAGCTTTTTGGGGGACATTCCAGCTCCTTTTCGTCCTGCCACCTGGGCCTAAGGGGGGGCATGGAGGTGCATCATAGTGATGCTCATTTTCTAGGATGCAACCGCAACCTCGTTTGGGAACATTTAGTGAGGAGTTTTAGTAACTATTGGTTTTTTTTATATTTCAGACTATCTGTTAAATACATGTTTTTTTTTCCAGATTTAGGTTACCTCTGTTTTTTTTGACATATGTATTTGTATATTAGATTATTTGGTTCCCAAACTTTGTATCTACGGTAACTTCTTGTGCACAGGAATAAGCCTAGAGAAAATTAGGTTTTTAATGCTTTATTATTGCTTTGATATTGGTTTATGTAATTCGGGTAAATTTATTTTGTAACATTACTTGCTTGTTTCCCAAATATTGTATTTATTCGCTTTATTTCGTTTGTTCGGTTACTTCGTCGTTACTTTATTTCATTGCATTTGCTCGGTTAATTTAGGTCATTTTGTCGGTATTTTTCTTAACTTCACTTCTATAACGTTTATTCATTTGTATATTTAATTTTGCTTTATTCAGTATTGTATTTTCTCTTAGTGAGGCTTGGGCCTATTTATTTGTATTATTTTCATCTTCGTCGGTTTCCTTTAGTTGTACGTAGCAGGCGTACTATAACCATTTGGTAGAAGACTTATGTAATTTTGTACCCTATATGTATGTAAGAGGTATTTAAGTTTATAACAGATAACATTATTGTTGTTATCTTTAAAAAAATATATAACTTTTTGTATAACTTATGTCATTTTAGAGTCACATGATATACACTTTGTGTAACTCAGAGATTGTTAAAAATCTGGTAGTTATTTTTAATAAATATGTTTATTTATTTTGTATATCATTTATTTTTATTATTCCTTTATGTTCATTATTACAGGTTTGATATATTTAATATCTGACAGCAGTATAAGATACCTGGGAGAATGATCGAAGATCATTTTCATGGCGCCCATGATTTGTTAGATTTATTTATCTTGTTCGTCTTTAGAAATTATTCATCTTCATTCCTCTTCAGTACATTATTCTTATTTTATTATTTCATATTTTAGTCATCATTACTATCTATATAGAGCTACTGTTCTTCGACAGGCATGCAAACGAGCCGTATCCATCCTTGAGTGTCAAGTTGCTCTCTTGCATCTATAGCTAGCCAACTCTATTCAGTTTGCCTCTATCTCTTCCCACTTCTACTTCTATCCCCTCTAATTTCCCTTTCTTCAGTACTACTGCACTTTAGTAGTATTTTTTTTTTATTTTTCCTATTGCGGCTTCTCAACGTAGAAGTCACTTCACCCCTTCTTTACAGCCCATCTCTCTACATCTATGTCCCATTAGTTATTTATTTACTTTTTTCCTTACTTCTGTTGGAGTATATCTTGCTTTTTACTTTCACTCCAACAGAAGTTTTCTTATTTTTGTTACACTGGCGCCCAACGTGGCGTAGCGTTATTAATTGCTAATCCTGTCAGTAGGATTATCCAATTAATAAAAACTTCACTTGTATTTTTGTCTAGTTTTTGCACACCTAACCCTTAAGTTAGAAGGGTTGTTGATTATTATATATTTATATATATTTGGATAGGTGAACTCATACAAGTACTCTTGTTTAATATGGATATTATGATGGAACTATGTTACACTACCATATCTCAGGTTATGAGTTATATTATGTTGAATATTTGATTACTTACTAATTTTTTATTATTTTTGATATATTGTTATTGAATTTGCCATATTGGAAAGATGTGGTTTTTAATTTGTTATTGGGTTACTCTATTAACATTTGTCTCCAATATCTTAAACACTTAATAATAATTTATATCCTTCTATCCTACACACTATGATTCTGGAATTAGTTTGGAATGTTGATGTAAGTATGTATGAATTCTTGAGTCTTTCACATTTCTGCTTATGATTAGTCTGTCAATACTCTGATTTGTGAATGCGTGGGTTCGAAGTTGTTGCTCAGCAACTGATCACTGCTGTTTGACTGGCTTCGTAATCTATGTCTTTCATGGCAGAGTAGGCAGACGTTTTACCATTATAATATTTCTTGTTAGGAAATGACGGTCGCATGTCCTAACCATTCTTCTGTAATTAGTCCAAGTATTCCAGTTTTTTTTTTTTACAATTTAATAGGGAAGTATTTAGTTCATATTAGGCCTTTTACTTCATAGTATGTTTGTACTTTGAGTTGATGAGTAAACATGGATAAATATCTTGCGCACTTGTTTATAAATCAATGCTTAGGCCATCCCTATACATAGTAGGTTCGTTAAGTCAGTATTTGGAGTGTTTAGACAGATGAGTTGTTCATTTGAATATATTCCCACTTCTTTTCGTAGGCATTAGTTTTGTTATTCAGATTCTGGAATATTTCCTGAATAACTCTATGTACGTATGTGAGAACGCATGAATTTGCAGTTTTATTTAAAATTGTGCTCGTTCTCGTCAATTTTTTTTCCCTATCACTTATCATATTTTTTTTTTTTTTTTTTCTTCCTATTATTTATCATAGTGCCATAGACCTTGTAAGTTCACTATTCATTCTGTTTTCTTTCTTACTTATTCTTATATTAGTACCTTATCTGTGTCTGGTTATTCTCATACATCTGTTGTAGCAACATGCTATAGTTCGCGAATACCAGCATGAATTAAGTTATGTATTTTCTAGAATACTTTAGTCAATACACTTTAGGTATTTATCTTACCTTTGATTTAGTTTGGTTACATCTCTGTTACTTAGTCTGTTAGTAATTTTTTTTTCTGACTTATTTTGGATTACTTAGTTTAGATAGGTTCATATTACCGGATGAGGGTGTATGTAGACCTAATTTATTTATTTTGTTCAGTATTAGTTACCATTGGATCCAATAATTTAGTTTATTTAGTATTAGTAAGAATTGGTCCATAAATTTGCCTGATCGTTCTTCTTTGGATATACTCCTATATAAATCTGGTGTCCATTGATAGTCCGATTCTGGATAAGTGTCCGATTCTTCATTTATTTTGTGTATTTAGTTGGATAGGTTCGTATTACCGGATGTGGGTGTACGTAGACCTGATCTGTTATGTGGTTTAGTATTGGTGTGAATTGGTCCATAAATTTGCCTGGTCGTTCTTCTTTGGATATGCCTTTTATGAATCTGGTGTCCACTGATAGTTCGACTTTGGATTAAGTGTCCGATTCCACATTTATTTTGGTTATTGAGTTTTGGATTCCTTTGGTATGTTTATTATTGGTATTATTTGACATTAGTGAGAATTGTTCCATAAATCTTCCTGATTGTTCTTCTCTGGATATACTATTATGAATCTGGTGTCCATTGTTAGTTCAGTTTTGGATAAAGTGTTCAATTCTTTACCTATTTTAGTTACTGATTTTTTTTATTCACTTTGGTACATTTACTTTTGATATGGTTCGAATTGGCTCACACCTTTTCCTGGTTGTTCCGTTCTTGGATATACCCTTTATAAATCTGATGTCCATGGATAGTTCAATTTTGGTTTTAGTGCCCAATTCGACACTCAGTTATTATTATGAACTTAAGTACAATATTTAGTTTTGTTTTGACTTTTGAGCAATATATGTTAATATTTGGTAGCAGAGAGTAACATAGTAACATTTTAGTATGAGTTTGAGTCATGTATTGATTTATTTTTCCTTGACCATTAGTTTATATTTAGAAGTAATCTTGCGAATCAACGTGGATTGTTAGACTATTGTAAATTTAGTTGTTAATATTTTGAAGTTTAAAAAAAAAAAAAATTTTTTTTGGTTAAAAAATTTTTTTTTTCCCGAGTAGGAGGGGATTGTAACGGTCCACCCGTTATATTATCATTTTTAGCGCTGTAATTATTTTTAAAAAAATAATTATTTTCTCTTGACCTCCCATTTAAATTCTTTAATTTATCGTAAAGGACTTCTCATGTGACGTCACACTGTACGGAACATAGTTGTTGAACCGTTCCTTGTCGTTTAATTCGTGTTCCGTGAGAGTTTGACGTTTTCCTCGCTGACTGTGGGAGGAATGAGAGGCACTTGGCCGGTGGCTGCGAGGTTGACAGGTTGGTGTTGGTGGTTAGTACCGTAAATGGCGGTTAATTTCTTCGAAATTAATTTTTATTTCAACTAAGTTTGGAAGTATAGTAAAAAGTTACCACCACTTGTTTCCTGGAGTACGGGTTTCCTGGAGTAAGGATGGGAGTACCATCAGTGGAAGAGGAATAAAAAAATTAACCGGTAAATCGTTTTTTCTACTAATGTTTTTTAGTTAACCTTGAATATATGAAATAGTTGGTTCATTGTTAAATGTTCTTAGCCAGTCCCTTAGGTGAAGGATGTAGATTATTTCAATCTTTATATTATCTTTATATCGATCTTTATATTAATGGGGTTTTTGGTTTTACATAACCAAACATTTTTGAAGTCCTCAAATTAATATTGGAAATAATTACCATTTCTCTGTACGTTTTAAACCGATTGAACATCCAATATATCTATAAATTTTCATGTCCAATATATCTATAAATTGTCATGTAACTATCTTTGTCTGGTTCAATACCATTTCATTAAGGTATATAAAATGTATGTAGATGGCTATTACTATCTTAATCTCATGTTATTTCAGATAAGTCATATTTTATATTCCTATTTCAAATGCAATGCCATTATTTGTTCATGTTTTCAAACTCAAAATAGTTCAAGGTTACCTGAGATTAGTTTTTGTTCCATTTTTAATGGTTGGTTTTTTTTATGTTATTGCTTCTAAAAAGTTTTCCTCGATTATTTCTTCTTCTCTTTACTTTTGTTTACCGGTTTATATGAGAAATCAAACGAAGTATATGTTTTTAGCCGTTTGGAAGAAAACTAACCCTCATGTGATGTCGTACCCACCTTGACTACCTAGGGAAGCCACCTTGACCTTATTGCAGCTACCGCCAAGTCAAACTGGGAGTATGTTTTGGGAACAAGCTTTTTGGGGGACATTCCAGCTCCTTTTCGTCCTGCCACCTGGGCCTAAGGGGGGGCATGGAGGTGCATCATAGTGATGCTCATTTTCTAGGATGCAACCGCAACCTCGTTTGGGAACATTTAGTGAGGAGTTTTAGTAACTATTGGTTTTTTTTATATTTCAGACTATCTGTTAAATACATGTTTTTTTTTCCAGATTTAGGTTACCTCTGTTTTTTTTGACATATGTATTTGTATATTAGATTATTTGGTTCCCAAACTTTGTATCTACGGTAACTTCTTGTGCACAGGAATAAGCCTAGAGAAAATTAGGTTTTTAATGCTTTATTATTGCTTTGATATTGGTTTATGTAATTCGGGTAAATTTATTTTGTAACATTACTTGCTTGTTTCCCAAATATTGTATTTATTCGCTTTATTTCGTTTGTTCGGTTACTTCGTCGTTACTTTATTTCATTGCATTTGCTCGGTTAATTTAGGTCATTTTGTCGGTATTTTTCTTAACTTCACTTCTATAACGTTTATTCATTTGTATATTTAATTTTGCTTTATTCAGTATTGTATTTTCTCTTAGTGAGGCTTGGGCCTATTTATTTGTATTATTTTCATCTTCGTCGGTTTCCTTTAGTTGTACGTAGCAGGCGTACTATAACCATTTGGTAGAAGACTTATGTAATTTTGTACCCTATATGTATGTAAGAGGTATTTAAGTTTATAACAGATAACATTATTGTTGTTATCTTTAAAAAAATATATAACTTTTTGTATAACTTATGTCATTTTAGAGTCACATGATATACACTTTGTGTAACTCAGAGATTGTTAAAAATCTGGTAGTTATTTTTAATAAATATGTTTATTTATTTTGTATATCATTTATTTTTATTATTCCTTTATGTTCATTATTACAGGTTTGATATATTTAATATCTGACAGCAGTATAAGATACCTGGGAGAATGATCGAAGATCATTTTCATGGCGCCCATGATTTGTTAGATTTATTTATCTTGTTCGTCTTTAGAAATTATTCATCTTCATTCCTCTTCAGTACATTATTCTTATTTTATTATTTCATATTTTAGTCATCATTACTATCTATATAGAGCTACTGTTCTTCGACAGGCATGCAAACGAGCCGTATCCATCCTTGAGTGTCAAGTTGCTCTCTTGCATCTATAGCTAGCCAACTCTATTCAGTTTGCCTCTATCTCTTCCCACTTCTACTTCTATCCCCTCTAATTTCCCTTTCTTCAGTACTACTGCACTTTAGTAGTATTTTTTTTTTATTTTTCCTATTGCGGCTTCTCAACGTAGAAGTCACTTCACCCCTTCTTTACAGCCCATCTCTCTACATCTATGTCCCATTAGTTATTTATTTACTTTTTTCCTTACTTCTGTTGGAGTATATCTTGCTTTTTACTTTCACTCCAACAGAAGTTTTCTTATTTTTGTTACAGGGTGTACCAATCAGACCGTGTTTTTTTCTCAAAGTTCGCAACCGCCTGTGGAATATTCCAACATTTATAAAATACTGAACTTAAAACCCAACTATTCCCCATTCGCCTATGTTGGATAATCAAAAAGCTAGGTACTTTAACAACTAGCCATGTTTTTCATCATTATATCCTTATTTTCTGCTTAGTTTAATAAACAAACCTAAAGTAGACTATGAGAAGTTAACAATTTGATAAACGTCAAATTGTTAACAGTCAAAAAAGTGTCTGGCTTGTTGTGAAATGGAACGCGCTACAAGGAACTTGACCCACGATTAGTGTGTTGACTGCAATGACCTTACATAGCGAAGGACTTAGCTACCATGCTATCGGTCGGATGTTGAGAGTTTCACATACATCAATTTCCCGTATTGTTCAACGCTTTAGAGCAATGAACGACTACAGCAGACGTGTTGGACAGGGTAGACCTCGAGTTACTACGGTGGTTCAAGACCATTTTACTAGATTAAGCTCTTTAAAAGAACGATTTATCACGTCAAGGAATCTTTTCGCGGAACTTAGTTCATAATATCTATCCCACCCAGCATTGATACCGTTAGGAGACGTCTTGTAGCACACCACTTGCGTATTCGAAGATCGGCTACAGGCCCAACTGCAAACCACCGTTAAGCTATAAGTACTGTAATTTGCCAGAGCGCACGTAAATTGGAATAACGACGGCTGGGAAAACGTTCTGTTTAGATATGAATCCAAATTTTGCCTCTAGTTTCGATCGACGTTTAAGAGTAATCCAAAACCAAATGAGCCTTATGCCAGAAGGACTTTATTTAATGGAGAGTCTATAATGGTTTGAGTAGAAATTTATTTAATAGTACGGATAGATCTTGTTCATTTAAGTACAAGGCAGGTCTTTAAACAGTGAAAGGTACGTAACCGATATTTGACAATTTAATAAATTAACAATTTGACATTTATCAAATTGTTAATTTCTCATAGCCTACTTTAGGCTTGTTTTTTAAGCTAAGCAGAAAATGAGGATATATTGATGAAAAACGTGGCTAGTTGTTACATTACAAAACGTCCAACATATACGAATGAATCAAAAAACACAATGTTAAGAAAACCTGAGGCTTTAGTTGGGTTTTTATTTCAGTATTTTATAAATTATGCTAGAATATTCCACAGACTGTTGCGAACTTTCAGAAACAAACACAGCTTGATTGGTACACCCGTTATACAATGACAATTTACCTGTCTAGCAAAAACATTATTACAGCGACATTCTTAAAGAATAATGCTATAAAATCACTCAAATCGAACAACAGATTAAGGAAATTTGCGTTAATTTCTTAGTGTACATTAGTGTCCTGTTATTTTTGCAGTTCAGTGTAGTATTCAAGTGTCCATGACAATTGGATGATGTCAATAAATGTCATGTAATGCCGAAGTCTACACTTTACACAGAAAAACTGAATTTCGTAGCTACAATCTTTTTTGGGGTTTTATTCTCCAACATAGCATGCGCCTTAAATTGCACATCCGGTAAACAAATTACTTGTTTATCGTACCTTATTACAGTGCTGTCTCCAATGTTCATTAATTTCAACAACTTAAATATGTAAATTAAATAAATAACACATATTTTTGCAATAAACAAAAATAATTTTGAATAGTAGGTACATCACAAACCAATTTCTTGTCGACGAACCACTACATCAATAGTATACTTTTTTTTCTTTTTCAGGTTGTTACTCTTGTTACGTCAAAATGTGGCATATACACATATTATAATGTAGCATTATGTTGAGTACAATATAATATATATTGAACACATTATGCGTCAAGGAGGAAGAAAAATCAAAACCTGCCATCTGAAGATGACACTTCACCAGAATAACTGGAACAAATTATGAATAAGCTTGACATTGTGGGTACGGAATACGGTTTGAAAATGAATATAAAAAAACCAAAGTAATATTCATCGATAGAAACAGAAACAACCAAACAGTGATAAGAAACATAGCAGGTTACGAAGTGCTCAGACAATTTAATTACTTAGGCTCAGTTATCACTGACCGTGGAGGGTGCGAAGACGAGATCCGTTGACACATCACAATGGCCAGATCGGCAACAGTCAAACTCACGAAAATATGGAATAACACTGACATTACAATAATACAAAATTTCGCCTTGTTCGAGCATTAATATTCCCTATCGTCCCCTACGCTACAGAAACATGGTCCATCAAAAAAGCTGGTTCGAAGCGCCTAACTACATTTGGAATGTTGGTCTACTGTAAAATTTTGCCCATACTGTGGACCGCACATCGCACAAATAATTCAATACTAGAAGAACATAACATAAAAACTAGTCTCACCACAACTATTAAACGAAATATACTGAGATATTTTGGTCATATTACTAGAAGAAGAAAAGACATGAAGAGAAAAGATACACCGAGAGAAAAAAATTCTTGACATAAAGAAACTTTATTAATATTTAAGAAAGATCGACTTGGCATATTGCCTAAGAAATATATCTTTGTATGTAAGATATAATTTTCTAAAATATTTCAAATAAATTCTACTAAAGCCAAAGAAATATATCTTAAACATGATTGAACTATCACTTTCTGGCAAACTTCAAACCCATTTATCAGAAAAAAATTACACTTGATGTTAATTAATTTTATTAGTCATAAAAATATATTTTCTACACATTAGAAAACTATTCTTTCTGAGCAATAATATTTCTTAGTAAGGAATATTATTATTTTACTATTAATAATTTATTTATTTAATGTTAAGAAATATATTTCGTAGAGATAAACGTATATTTAGTGTTACCTAAGTTAATATTTCTTGAAAATAAAGTGATATTACATACGGCGAAATAAATCATTGTGTTAAGGTAAAATCATTATTTATTAATAAAACAAGATATAAAACATTATTATTACATACAAATATTTTCTCCACTCTTAAACCACTGGCTTCTACACAACAATAAAAGGATGGAGAGGCAAATCCAACTTCCTCAAATTTTCCTTCTTTTGTTAACATCACTTTGTATATCAGCAATTCCCTAAAACAAAATCGTTATGTAGAAATAGTAAACTTACTTTAATAAATTTTTTTTATAAAGATATAGATATTTATTTTGACAAATTTAGGAAATACAAAAAAAACAAATACACGGCCCCACATAAGAACTATTAATACTAATAATAATCAATCATATTTAGTTCAAACATGGCATTATTTAACCTACACATCTTTGTTTATTTTTTCTTTTTGTTAAAGAAATATTAATTATTTATCTGTATAATATTAAGTCACACAATAAACATTGTTTAGCTAAAACAAGAGGGAAAATACAACTAATGTAAAACATTGAATCAGACAT
Organism: Diabrotica virgifera virgifera; assembly: GCF_917563875.1. Taxonomy (NCBI): domain Eukaryota; kingdom Metazoa; phylum Arthropoda; class Insecta; order Coleoptera; family Chrysomelidae; genus Diabrotica; species Diabrotica virgifera. Next base: position 94,187,413 of record NC_065452.1, read on the forward strand.
TATAATATGTAATTTTCTTAATTTTTATAATCTAAAAGAGAAGCATACGTAATCATTAAGAAATTTTATTACGGGAAAGTATTATTAGGTTACATCTAAGTCATTTAATACATATTAACTAATTCACGGTTTTCGGCAATAACATTTCTTAACCATAAACATTAAACATATATTTCTTTTAGACTAACTGATTTCTTTATCTCAAATAAATTAACAGAAAAATCCTCAGCGTTGCACCCGCCATGTTTGATATAGCGTTATATTGTATATTTTTTATAGAAGACGATACATTCAAGAAACCTATTATAGTTGATACATAAGGATACACATTTTTAAAAAGGTACTTACATGTATGAAGTTCTACCATTTCTGGAAGGCCCCGCAGATGGTTAATAACTCCTTTCTTAATATTGTTCTGAAGCTATATATTATATCATTCTGTCCCAGCTTTAAATTGTGGCATATTTCCCAGTTAGAATAATAAGCTCCTTTATTTCAGAGTCGTCCATCATTAAACCTAAAAAGCATATAAAGATACTATTATGTTTCTTTTTTAACCATTCGGATACGCAACAATATTATTATTACATCTTAAATTACTCAATTTACTTTTAGTTAATACCTATATATGTACGTACCTTCAAAATATCCGTTAATTTTTAAAGTACACCAATAAATCCAACATCCATCTATATGAACAGAACATATCACGCCATCTCGACAAACACTGACGACTAAATCATAAATAGTTAATCTGCGCAATTCTTTTGTGGAAGAAAATCTCTTTGCAGGTAACATTTCGGCATTAATGACAAAGTTTTTATTTTATAACCACAGTTACTACAGAGGGTATTTCTGAAGAATTATTTCTTGTGGTTTAAAATATTTATTTGATTGCAAGAAAATTTCTTGTTCACAAATATAAATATGGATTAACTTAACATTATATTTCTTATACTGCAAAATATTTGTAGTTTTCAATTTAAGAAATAAAAACTTTAGGATAAGAAAATTAAATGTAACCATTAATGCATTTCTTAGTATTGAAGAAATTATCTGTAAGAAATTATTGAGTTGTGTTTAAAAAACTTGTTTCTTTATATGTGAACCGGTATGTTTAAGTTAATAGGATATGTTAACTTTTAAGAAATATTGCTCAAAGAAATCGGTGTTTTAGGAGAAAAGAAATTGTCCTCTCGGTGTAGAGGAAGAGGATTTGTTAGCTATCAGTTTGGTGTTTTCTACATTATAATGTCCAGATTTAGCCATACGGCTTTCACTCTCTCTAAGGGGAAAGTTAAGTTATCCCAGATACCTACGGTATCAAACGGATTGAGCTCAGGTAATACTCTTTCCTAGTTATCCAGCCCTAGGTGACTTGGTATGCTGGAGTATCTCCCAAAAATATTCGTACACATCTGACCATCGAGAGTAGTACAGCTCTCTGCATGGTCTTATAAAAATATTCACTCAGAAACAGATTTTTTATGTTTTCTAGGAGGTTCTTTGGAATGACTCCAATAGTACACCGAGAGAACAATTTCTTTTCTCCTAAAATACCAATTTCTTTGAGCAATATTTCTTAAAAGTTAACATATCCTATTAACTTAAACATACCGGTTCACATATAAAGAAACGAGTTTTTTAAACACACCTCAATAATTTCTTACAGATAATTTCTTCAATACTAAGAAATGCATTAATGGTTACATTTAATTTTCTTATCCTAAAGTTTTTATTTCTTAAATTGAAAACTACAAATATTTTGCAGTATAAGAAATATAGTGTTAAGTTAATCCATATTTATATTTGTGAACAAGAAATTTTCTTGCAATCAAATAAATATTTTAAACCACAAGAAATAATTCTTCAGAAATACCCTCTGTAGTAACTGTGGTTATAAAATAAAAACTTTGTCATTAATGTCGAAATGTTACTTGCAAAGAGATTTTCTTCCACAAAAGAATTGCGCAGATTAACTATTTATGATTTAGTCGTCAGTGTTTGTCAAGATGGCGTGATATGTTCATGTTAATATAGATGGATGTTGGATTTATTGGTGTACTTTAAAAATTAACGGATATTATGAAGGTACGTATATATATAGGTATTAAATAAAAGTAAATTGAGTAATTTACGATGTAATAATAATATTGTTGCGTATCCGAATGGTTAAAATAGAAACATAATAGTATCTTTATATGCTTTTTAGGTATAATGATGGACGACTCTGCAATAAAGAAGCTTATTATTCTAACTGGGAAATATGCCACAATTTAAAGCTGGGACAGAATGATATAATATATAGCTTCAGAACGGCAGAATATTAAGAAAGGAGTTATTAACCAACTGCGGAACCTTCCAGAAATGGTAGAACTTCATACATGTAAGTACCTTTTTAAAAATGTGTATACTTATGCATCAACCATAATAGGTTTCTTGAATGTATCGTATTCTATAAAAATATACAATACAACGCTATATCAAACATGGCGGGTGCAACGCTGAGGATTTTTTCTGTTAATTTATTTGAGATAAAGAAATCAGTTAGTCTAAAAGAAATATATGTTTATGGTTAAGAAATGTTATTGCCGAAAACCGTGAATTAGTTAATATGTATTAAATGACTTAGATGTAAACTAATAATACTTTCCCGTAATAAAATATCTTAATGATTAGGTATGCTGTCTCTTTTAGATTATAAAAATTAAGAAAATTACATATTATTATGTCTGCTTCAATGTTTTACATTGGTTGTACTTTCCCTCTTGTTTTAGCTAAACAATGTTTATTGTGTGACTTAATATTATACAGATAAATAATTAATATTTCATTAACAAAAAGAAAAAAAAATAAACAAAGATGTATAGGTTAAATAATGCCATGTTTGAACTAAATATGACTGATTATTATTAGTATTAATAGCTCTTATGTGGGGCCGTGTATTTGTTTTTTTTTGTATTTCCTAAATTTGTCAAAATAAATATCTATATCTTTATAAAAAAATTTTATTAAAATAAGTTTACTCTTTCTACAAAATGATTTTGTTTTAGTGAATTGCTGATATACAAAGTGCTATTAACAAAAAAAGGAAAATTTGAGGAAGTTGGATTTGCCTCTCCATCCCTTTATTGTTGTGTAGAAGTCAGTGGTTTAAGAGTGGAGAAAATATTTGTATGTAATAATAACGTTTTATATCTTGTTTTATTAATAAATAATAATTTTACCTTAACACAATGATTTATTTCGCCGTATGTAATATCACTTTATTTTCAAGAAATATTAACTTAACTATAAATATACGTTTATCTCTGCGAAATATATTTCTTAACATTAAATAAATTAATTATTAATAGTAAAATAATAATATTCCTTACTAAGAGATATTATTGCTCAGAAAGAATAGTTTTCTAATGTGTAGAAAATATATTTTTATGACTAATAAAATTAATTAACATCAAGTGTAATTTCTTTCTGATAAATGGATTTGAAGTTTGCCAGAAAGTGATAGTTCCATCATGTTTAAAATATATTTCTTTGGCTGTAGTAGAATTTATTTGAAATATTTTAGAAAATTATATCTTACATACAAAGACATATTTCTTAGGCAATATGCCAAGTCGATCTTTCTTAAATATTAATAAAGTTTCTTTATGTCAAGAATTTTTTTCTCTCGGTGTAGAGATAATAGGTATTGTCGGGGTACTTTAAATTCTCCATTGTCTTTTGTCTTCGTATTTGAATTTCCAGATCTCTGTACTTAGCGATATTTTCAGTGTATTTAGTACGTACATTATTGTTGTTATGTATCGCCACATCAATTGACGTTGTTTGTCTCGTAGTATGAGATCTGGTCTATTATGTGCCACTGCTTGGTCTGTGAGCTGAGTGCGGTCCCAGTACAGCTTGTAGTTGTCATTCTGAAGCATACTCTCAGGTACCTACGTATTGATAATATGAAAGATGGTTCCATATTTTCCCGGTTCCGGTATACCGGATGGTCCCGTTTGGACAAGACCCAGTTTGATAGCTATCTTCTGACGAAGGATTTTTCCTACCGACTCATACCGTTCCTTGTATTCAGTTGCAGCAAATGTATGGCAGGCCCCGGTAAGATGTTGTATGGCTTCTTGGGTTTGACATCCATATAGGCACTTGTCGTTTTGAACCTGAGGGTCTTTGACGATATCTTTCAGATAATTTTTCCTCTTTGGTTGGCGTAATCTGATCCTGAATGGCTAGTAATGAAGCTCCTCTTTTCGGGAACATCCTTCCTGATGCCAACCAATAGTTTGACGTTATATTGTCGACATAGTCTTGGCTGACTTTATTGGGATAATATATTACTGTTGTTAGTATTTCAGGATTTTAATATTTTATATTAAAAATGTATAAACGTTTTCAATTTCGTTGCAACCCGAAAATGCAGCAGCATTATATTCTAGTTCAATCAGAGAGTGCCGGAAGAGTCTATACCGGTTTCGGGGCTTTTTGCCCTTCATCGGTAAACATAAATATCCTCTTCCCCATATTTTTAATGTTTAATTTATTTACTCTTTTTGGAGTACTTAAGAAACCTTCTCGTTGGAGCTTTACCACGCTCAGCAGATCGGACGTGAATTACAAATTTTTAAAATTTCCTCATCTTCTGATCGTTTCAGCACCCGCATGGCTTATAATCTTTAAAAGCCTCGGAGGTTGCTACCAGAGAGGTTTACCAGTTTTCAATCTGGTGGTATGTAGAACAGTAGAGATATTTATTGTCGGTTTATGTAGTAGTACATTGAAATCTTAATTTGTTTAATATTTTATGTTTGATTTGATACCTGAGCGTTTTCACTATTGTTCAATTTAAAGCTAAAGAAACACAAGACTTCAAGCAAAGAAAGTCGATTAGTAGTGATTCTGTGTTGAAGAGAATTATTAAAGTGAGAAAAGGATATGTCGACACAGAACTTAATAACGTATATTCAATTAGTATAAAATCAAAAAGCTTATTTTCGTATCTTTTCCAGAATAGTTTATTTTGATGTTTATAAATGTAGATACAAGTTTGTTTTACGGTTCGGACGTCTGTGTATTATTTTGAGAAGATAACGCTTAAAATGTTTTAAAATAAATTAATAATTGCGTTAGTGACTGAAGGAAGTCACATTGTTTAATGTTAAGAAATAAATAACCTAGTTAGTGAATGGTTATTTTCTATTTTGTGGCGGTTTATCGCAAAAATAAGACGGTATTTTTCTAATATAATTCTTGATATTTTAACAATTCGCAGTAAAATAATTTATTATGTATAGTTTTATAATTTATTATTATATCCTGTTTACTATGTATGTATATTTTAATGCTCTTCTATATACAGTTTATATTATATAATATACTCTTAACAAAACAACCACGTAAACAACTAGATACCTCTATAGTATCCTGTTTTATACCGTTGTCGTTAGCGTGGTTTTGGGATTATAGCAGGGTAGTCTGCTCTATCTAGGGCCTACGGTATACAAGGAAGGTAACAGGGCCACTGTTATGCTTCAGCTGCCTATTATTACCCCTTGTTTTACCATTTTTTTATTTTACCATTTTATTATTTTATTTATTTATTTTTATTTTACCTGGTTTTACCATTTTAATGCACAATTTAGATGAAAGGTTGCCAAAGCCTGAAATTGTAAATTTATCTAGAGGCCAAATGTCGCAGATTTAACTATTTATAAAACCATTGCTCAGTCAAATAGGTTGGAGGAAGCTACAAAACACCAATTATTAAGAAAATCGACTCGAAATTTATGTCGTAGATTTCATGTGAATCACATGGCTAGGGATCGACAAGGCAAAAATTCTTGTCTTGACAACTTCTTGTCTTGTCTTGAGAAAAAATCAAGAAATTTAAAAAAATTTTGTCTTGACATTTTCTTGATATTTTATATCTTGTCTTGACTCAAGCAATTTCAAGATCCTGAAATTTCTTGATAACCCGGTCCGGTGATTCCCCGGCGAACTTTTTATTGCGTTGCGTGCTAACACGGCCACTGGGGGAGTCCTGATCGAAAATCTAAATAAATGCAAAATATTAGATAAAGAATGGGTTCTGATCAGTAAATATTGTCAGTATCTGAGAAGCTTTAAGACACTTTCTTCAATACTCGAAGGCTCGAAGGGGAAAAATATCGCATACTCCCATTGGTGGTAATTGAAGTAAACTTACTTTTAGACAAACTGGAAATATTGGGATCATTAACTTGATAATTAAATTGATAGAGACACTACCGACGAGTAATTCGTTCACTTCATTCAAGCTGCGAGAGATAAAATACTGAAACAGTATAACAAAACTAATTGGATATATTGTATAGTTCTTATTTTGGATCCTCCGCATAAAGTAGAGGCATTTTCCTCTTCATTTTTGAGAAAGCTTCTACAATGTAAGAGGCAGTACAAAAATTTGAAGAAATATTTAAATCTTACTATTTTAATAAATCCCAGAATGATCTACTCTACAGATTCCAATACCAGAGCCACCACTTAGTCTAAAAAAAGAAGATATCGAATTTGATTTAGATATTACTTACCTATTTAGGGCCGATGTCAGATTATGCGTTTTGACCGGATGCGTTTCCGCCGCATCCGGTCAAAACGCGTAGTGTGACAGATCGGTCCGGTTGCGTTGGAAACGGATGCGCTTTGAGACATCGTTACGCGCTTACTAACTGCACCAAGCTATACCCATAGTGTGACAGGTCGGTCCGGTTGCATTGGAAATGGATGCGTCTCCACCGCATCCGGTCAAAACGTATAATCTGACATCGGCCTAAGAACGCAGAAAATGATAACTTACAATCTTGGAAGTATGAAATTGAAAAATACATAAATGAGCTTAGGTCAGAATATACTGGTCTGAGAATATACTTGATTGGTGGAGAAGATACGAAAATATCTACCCGTCATTATCGAAAATGGCCAAGGATTTTCTCGGAACGCCAGCAACATCTGTACCTGCGGAAATGCTATTTTCAAGAGCAGCTTTAACAATAACAAAGCCAAGAAATCTGCTAGGCGTTGACTCCTTGAGAAGTGTTATCTGCCTTAATTCATGGCTTATCAATTCCGATTTAAAAATGTGCTAAATTTGTTATTTAAAATAAAATCTAGTTTGCAATTTTATTTTCAACAGAACATTAATTATTATTTTTAATTTACATTTTTGTAAATCGTTTTAGCAAAAAATGTTCAATAAATAAAAATACGTTATATTGTGTTAAAATAATGTTATCTTTTTCAAAAATAAATACGTTTTAGAGTTTTCATTATTAGTCAAGATATTTCAAGGTTTTTTTGTTTTCTTGACAAGAAATCTTGGTATTGATAAAAAATTTCTTGTCTTGTCTTGAAATCTAAAATTACTTCTTGTCTTGATCTTGTCTTGAAATCAAGACAAGATCAAAACATGATCTTGAAGTTCTCAAGAAGTTGGCGAACCCTACACATGCCCCATTCAGGAGATAAAAGGGCCATCTTCTGAACTTGTTCCTAAAGATAGTACATAAGAGAATTTACAAGCTGTGTGAAAGTCAAATTTCCCCAACCCCTTCGGGTTCCTAAATGCTGCTAGTACGAGAGAGGCTTTACTTGTCATACGTGTCTTATTCCAGAGATGCAGAGGCGTCAATTGCGATGTATAGACATGCTTGGTTGATTACCAGAAATCGTTTGATCGAGTATAATATGCCAAGATATTGCAAATACTAAAAGGAGCGCGAATTAACAATCAATATCTAAAAATAATGAGAAAGTTTACTGGAATCAGACCGTAAATCTCAGATTTGAAGGTGACACAGCAAATATGTGATAATCATGCGTAGAGTAAGGCAAGGCTGTATGATGTCTCCTCTAATCTTCAGTCTCTACTCTGAAAGAATATTTATAGAAGTTTTACAGAAAACTGAAAAAGGTATTCTACTAAACGGGTACCGGCTAAACATCAGATGTGCAGATGACACTATAGTATTTGCGGACAACGTAGAAGACCTACAAGTTCTTGTGAACAAAATCACGTATTACAGTCAATAATAAAGACAAATCTTATGATCATTTGCAAAAAACCGATAATAGAAGTTCAGCTCTACGTGAACCAAACCTGTAGAAAAAGTGACGCATTTCTCTGTCCTTTTAAATCGTGTTGAACCGTAGACCGTGAATGAAGATCTGTGCACACTGTGCAGAAAATTAGAAACGTTTAAGATGTCGCTATATCGGAAATTACCTAAAATCTCGTGGACTGACCGAGTCATAAATGAGGAGGTCTTTACAAGAATGAAGAAGAAACGAGAGGTACTGACCACCATCAGATCTCGAAAGCTACAATACTTTATCTTTTACAATGTCCGTTACAATATTTTAATCCCAAAAACTATCGTGCAGACAACAAAGTGTTAAGAAGACATCACTTCACAGCCAACAAAATTTTGATCATGGGTGATGAAAAATACTTCACGTTATCTCATTCGAAAATTAAAGGTAATGATGGATTTTATTTTGCTGATATACAAAATTGTCCAGATAACGTAATAAATATAAATCAAAACCGAAATTTTAAGAAAAGGTTTTAGTCTGGTGTGCCATATGGCCGGATGAAAGGTGGGACATTGGACTCCAATATTTATACTGAGGGTTATCTTCCAAAATTTACTGATTTTATTAATATACATAAATGGAAATGGATAAAAGAGAAGTCAAGCTGATTGAAAATCCATGTAATGTCTTACAAAACTAGGGAACACTTAAACAATCGACAACGCAAAAAGGGTAACGTGAATTTTGATTACGCCACATTTTTAAATTAATAGCCAAATTATGATTTTTCGAAATAGTTTTTGGTATATTATATATAGAATATATTTAAACTCTTTCAAGAAAGTTTAATGACCATTGTTTTTCAAAACTTTTTATTTTAGTAGAATGTAATTTTAAAATTTATAAATTCTTCCTATATGAAATTCGAAATACGTTTCACAATATGTTACACAATGATGTACGTGTAAATATATGATTTATTATTATTAACTGATTTAAGTTAGCTATTTTGGTGTTCAAAATAGAAATTTATTTATTTATTAAGCGCAACAGGCCTTGTAGGCCTAGGGCTAACAAATCAAAAGGCTCAAAATAGAAATTACCGTAGTTAAATAGAATAAAAACACTATTACTTATTTTGATCAAATAAAGGCCCGCAATAGAGAAATTTGTAGCATTTTTTGTTACAACTAATGTATAATTTTTATTTTTATGCTCCATAGACTTCACAGACTTCGAAAAAGCCTTTGATAGAGTGGGACATAATCTACTATTAGGACAATTGCAAGAAGCCAATTTCGATGGGAAAGACATCAAACTCCTAAAAAACTTATCAGTGGCGGCTCGTGACCTCAGTATGCGGGTAGGCGACACATTATACCTTTATATATACTCTATACTCTATACTCTACATATTATATACTCGTATACCTATATGCACAGTGTGTCGCATTTAAGATGAAGACACCCCTATATCGCGGCTATCAAAATAAATACAGATTTAAAATTTTGCAGTCAAGCAAGTGTGATGGCTTACATTTTTTAAGATAGTAATAGTCAATTCAAATTTAAATTTTAAACGCTATCTACTGCGAATCTACAAACAGGGCGAATTTTCGATATTTTGCTTCGCGTTAGAGATATCGGAAAAAATTATTTGAAAAAGTTGTTCCAAACATTATTCTAATCCCACGTACCAAATTTCATGACAAAATTCGCACCTTTGGTTTTCTCAGTATTTGTAGTCAAGATCGTAAAACATAAAATTGACTATCCCGAGATGCAGCTCAGGACAACCATTGCCGAAGGCGCAAAAAAATGTAGCCTAACCTAGCCCCAAAAAGTTCCCGGAAATTCTCGTCCACTAGGGCTAGACAAGCCACAGTTGCAGTGCTGTGCTTAGCGTAAGAATGAGAGACGCATATCATTCTGTTCTGTTCTTTAGGTTAGGCGGATTTTAAAGTGCCTGACCATGGGGTAGGTAGTGCCATAATAGAAGTGAGTAGTACTACTACGAGGAGCGTGCAATAATTACAACTTCGAAGAGAAATTAAAAAGTAGCTTTTTTTATTTTAGATAGGTACTTACGCATTGTGTCAAAGTTTATAAATTACAATTTTGAAATAAGTAATGTATATTAATAAATAATTTATTATTGTATTGTACATTTGAAGAGGTTAGGCAGCGCCTACCTTGCCTACCCCGACGGGCCCCTTGAAACTTATACTAGAACGAAAACGCCAAAATTAATATCGAAGGTTCCACTTCGCAGAAGTAAAAATTAGGAGAGAAGTTAGATAAGGATGTGTTTTGTCACCTCTGCTATTTAATCTTTATTCCCAGTTCCTATTTAAAGAGGCACTTGAGGATTCCAAGGATGGAGTCAAAGTGAATGGAGTAAACATCAACAGCATCAGATACGCCGATGATACGGTGTTGATTGCGACTTAAGTCTACAACGACTTATCGATAGAACTAACTCAATCCAAAAAAAACAGAATGTATCACAACCTTGCAAAATAAACGGGCACATTTTAGAACAGGTCAATAAATTTAACTACCTGGGGTATTGGATCGATAGCAGCCTAAATCCTGATCTATAAATAAGATCAAGAATGGAACAGACTAGAAAATTGCTCAAAAAAATCAAGAGACTGCTACGTCATTCTTGAATACAACTCGAAATTCGTCTAAGTTTATTTAAATGTTATCTGGTCGATTCTTCTCTCTGCAGTTGAAAGGTGGACCCTTAAAACATCAACCTGTAGACTATCTGTATTACGTAAATAAATTAGAGGCGTTTGAAATGTATCTACCGGATTATTTTCAAAACTTCATGGACATCGCATACCTCAAACGAAGAAGTGCTGCATAGATTAGCCAAATAACGAGAACTTTTCAACACAGTGAAAGTTAGAAAAACATCATACCAAGGCCACATGCTGAGTAATAACAAGTATCAATATGCTCAACTAAGAGTGAAAAGAAAGATCAAGGGAAAGAGTGGACTAGAAAGGAAAAGACTATCGTGGCTAACAAACATTCGACAATGAACATGGCTAAATTGTAAACAGCTGAAGAGGGACAAGAGTTAAGAGTTTGCAATTATAGTAGCCAACCTTCATGGAGAAGAGGGCACTTTAAGAAGAAGAATGTATAAAATTCTTAAGTACATATCTACAAATAATCTTAGATGCTGCTCTTTAAATCTTCTTGGAGAATAATTGAAGATTGTGGAATTATCTGGTAATCCTGCGGTTAAAACGTAGATTTGATTAAATATTTCGACTACACATGATGCTGTAAGATATTTATAGTACACATAATATAACTAACACTACAATCAACTTAAGTGAATATTTTCAGTAAGGTTTCCATTTTTATTTGAACAATTGACGGTAAAAAAATCAGATCAGGAAAACCCCACTATCTAGGCTTACTTTAAAATGATTATGCAGCTATCAAGCAGCCGTGAAGTAAAAAAGGTGGATGATTGTATTTTGTATAAGTTTACCTACAGAATCTAAGCAGATTATGGACAGTCTACAGAAGGTAATTTAGTTGGTCTCCTTGATATCATATGGACAGCGATGTTATCTAATTTCACCATCAGAATGTGGTACTTGTGTCAAAAAATTGGAATATATTTTTGCTCCCAACGGTTAACATTTTTAAATTAAAAACTGATAAAAACTATTCAAGTCCTAACGAAATTGAGAATTTTTTAACAATCATGTATAAATAAAGCTTAGGAGATTTCACTAAGAAATGGAAATAATTAAATAGAAAATAGAGGTCACCGCGGATGTAGGTGTATTACATTTGTATTCTATACATTTATTGGCTCTAACGGTTTTCTCCTGAATCCATAACGCTTTAAACACCCTGTATATTTTTTATACTTGCTACATGTATAGCCCAAACGAGTCACTTAATAATCGGGAGAAAATCCAGGTCCGGGTTAAAAAAAATAAAAAGTAATTGTGACCTTGAAACAACACCCCGTATATTGAAATTTTCATAGTCCGTTTGCATATTTGAAAAAACACAAAATCCTTCGCTTCAATTTTTTGTGCAGACAATTTAATGACTTTAATTTTAATTATATTAAAATTTGAAGAACTCTGAAATTAAAGAGCAGGTGTCATTAACTTTTAATATTAATTATTAAAGTCAATGAATCAATACTCATTTTAAAAATACTTAATCCTTATGTAGTACATTGGCTTCTCTTTTTGTGCTGTTAGCACATGATTAAAAATTACAATTGTGATAATGATATTTTTTAATGTTTTAGTTAAGAATCGAAAAAAATCAGGTCGTTTTCATTCTAATTAAAACATTTCGGTGATTATGAAATAATTTAACAAAACAAATTTAAAAAATACAAAGTATAACACTTTCTCAAATTATTTATTCTTCTTCTTCTTCCTTCTTGTATATAGGCTTTAAAGCCTGTTTGTTCTTCAATATTAGCCTCCTAAATTGTTTAAGTTATCGCACCATCTTTTTCTTGGTCTGCCAATACTTCTTCGTCCATTTGGTGACTTATATCGGGCTATTTGTACTATCCTATTCTCTGCCATTCTACTAATGTGTTCGTTCCACTCCTGTTTCCGTTTTGTCACCCATCCATTTATGTCTTCCATATTGCATGACGTTCTTATGATTTCGCTTCTCTCTTTATCCAACAGACTTTTCCCTGATATTCGTCGGAGTATTTTCATCTCTGTTGTTTCTAGTAGTCGTTTCGTTTTAGATTTTAGATGTGTCTGGTCATGTCTCCGCCGTGTATGTTAATATAGGTCTAATTGCTGCTTAATAGATTCTTGCTTTTGTGTCTTGTCTTAGGTGTTTTTTCTTCCAGATTGTGTCATCAAGGGATCCCGCCGCTTTACTTGCTTTTAAGCTTTGTTGTCGTACTTCCTCTTCAACATCTCCGTAACTGGTTATATCTATTTCCAGATATCTAAATCTTGCTACCTGCTTTATTATTTTCCCATCAATTTCGATTTTACATCTTAGTGGGTATTTAGATGTTGTCATAATTTGGTTTTTTCTGCTGATATTATCATATTGTATTTCTTGGCTGTTGTATTGAAGATATTTATTATTTTATGTATTAAGTGTATGTATTATTTATTTTACTTATTCTCGTTTAGATATTTCTAACCAATTTTCGAATTACCTTTGGATTGTTCTTTTATTTCCTGACAACTTCTTGTATTCTTCTAATTCTAGTAAGTTAGCCACGAGTATTTATTTCGGAAGAATACACTTATGATTTTAAATGACCCCAGATACAATAATCTACAGGATTAAAATCAGGGGATCTTAAAGGCCAGTTATGCGGGCCGTCTCGACTGATCCATGTATTACCAACATTTTCCTTTAGAACATTTCTAATAATAAGTCTGTAATGAGAGGATGCACCATCGTGCAGAAGGTACCTACATCATTTTAGACATTTCATTGTATCATTTACGTGTTTTCCTATTATATTATATGTGAAAGAGGATCTGTTTATTAAACCTGAATATGTTTCACATCTCTTTCACATATAATATAATAGGACTCAAGTTCCTCTTCCACGTAACTGGTAGCCTGACACGTGGTAGCTCAAGCCGAAATGAAGTACACAACATGCTTAAGTACGCTAGCAGCGACCTCTATACGAAGCAATAAGAAGTCAGGAAACTTTTCGTCGATGGTAAATTAGGTGAACTACAAAAACAAGCTTACTGGAAGCTATTGTACCTTGATTTATATAGAGTTCGCTACTAGCGTACTTAGACATGTTATTTTACTTCTTCTTTTTCTTCTTCTAATGGCGCTACAGACCTTTGTGAGTCTTGGCCTGCTTAACAATGTTCTTCCATTCTCCCCTGTCGGATACCTGATGTTCATGGTTACCTGATGTTCATCCTGCCCTGTCGCCACTGCCTGATGTTCATGGTTTTAGCATCTTCCTCTACGTCATCTATCCATCTTTTACGAAGCCTAACTCTTGTTCTATTTCCTTGGGGCTTCCATCTCTGGATTACTTTTAGAGCTGAATTATCTTTTTTTATTGAGGTGTCCCTAGTAGTGTTGGACTCGGACAGGAGAGGAGAACACGCTGGGGCCCACAGACCAGAGTATATATAGTCCATGCGTCCCGCGTGCCCCCCGTAACCAGCCACCAACCAGCAAAAACCACCCCCTATTCCGACCCGGAACATCCCTGGACTTGTTCATTAGTGAACGATACATTAGAGCTCGATTATCTGGCATTCTTTTCAAGTGACTAAGCCAGTTTAGTCTTTGTGACGTGAAATCTAACAATATCTAAAATCTGCATTAGTTCGTCCAGCTCGTAGTTCATTTTAATTCTCCACGAACCATCGCTACAATCGGTTGGTCCAAATATTCTTCTTAGTATTTTGCGCTCAAATATTCTCAGTTGATTTCCATCAGTGGTTGAGACGGTTTACGTTTCATATCCATATGTGACCACTGGTATAATTCGACACCCCCATCGAACAAGGTTGTAACTCAAGTTAAATATATTTTCAGATTTCAGCACAGGCCAATTCAGCAAAAAATTGCGCACACGTCAATATAAACGACATAGTTTAATTCTCAATAGTTTGGATAATACTCCATTGAAAAAAGTTGTATTTTAACTTACGTGTGCCATTTTAGCGTGAAAAAGGCAGTAACACTGGATACTCCCTACTATGTTAAATTTAAATATTTACTGTCTTTATACTTGACGATTAACAAGGTTGTTAAATGAGTTACAACTTTGTTGCACGTATGTTTAGTTTATTAAGTATTTAAACATATGGCGTATCTCATAAGTCAATTTATCGAAATGAAAATAAAAAAGGATTTAAAGACTTTTTCCCATTTTGATAGTTGCGGTGGACAAAATAAATATAGAATAGTTTTTGCTACATACTTCTATATAGTGAAACAGTGTAATATTAACATTACACATGTATTTTTCGAAATAGCACATTCACAAAACGAGGGTGATTCAATGCATGCACTTATAGAAAAACGGAAAAAACATTAAGTCGTATATGCTCCAGACCAATGGATAACCATGATTCGATATGCCAAAGCATCAGGCAACGTAAATCCGTAACTGAATTAAATCAGAACCAAATTCTAAATTTTAACCTATTTAAGGACACACATGTTAATTTTGAAGTAGATATTGATAGTAAAAGACTAAAGTAATCAAGTAAAAATGGTCTAGAATTAAATATTTAGAGATACGCAATAAAAATGCGAAAAATTTGAGATATTTTATACCGTGATTTTTTGATAGTGATAGAATATTTTTGTTATTGTAAAATTTATAATTTCCAATTAAAATTTGTGAAAACTGTTAGTTGATATTTTGTTTAAATATCTCTTAAAAACCCATTTTCTCCTAGCTATACTGCGAATAACTCAAAACATACAAGCTTTTAATAGTTAAACGGGAAAAATAATTAACACAGAGAGTGTAAAATGGTTGTTAGGCGACTTACAACCTTTTTCTACGAATACTCATGTTTAATTTTAAGGTTATATCTCAATCAAACTCAAGATTTTCAATAGTTATTAAAATTACAAAACATACATCTCACAGTAATCCCTTATTATGATATAAATATAATATCACATTAGTGTAAAAGAGTCTAATCATTTCGCTACAAATTTTTAAAAAGTCATGTTTTCGTTTTTTGCCTCTCCTGTAAAATAGCTAAAACTGAGTTACAACCTTGTTCGATGGAGGTGTCGAATTACTGTTTTGTATTATAAGCTTAGACTCACGATGCGATAACTTTAAAACTTACCTTACTTACTAAAAACCACTTATTACCGCTAATAATCCGTGCTTGTATTTCTTGACTGGCCTTATTGTTGTCATTTATTATTGAATTGAAAAAGACTGTATGACTTGAACACACTTCTAAGTAGGTCAACCGGCAAAGTGGTGTATGTTCTCAAAAAAGTTGATAGTGTGTAAACATTTTTTTAAAAGACTATGACTTGAACACATTTCTAAGTAGGTCAAACCGGCAAACAGGTGTATGTTCTCAAAAAAGTTAATAGTGTGTAAAAAAAATTTTATACCTGTTTGCCGGTTTGACCTATTTATTATTGAGCCCAGGTAGGGAAAAGTAGAGGCATATTCGTAGGTATGGTTGTATAACTATGATAGGTTTAGCTATATTATTATGTTTAATATGAAGCAATGTATGATGTTTTGGATGAAGAATTTACATGTTATGTTACTATAATGGTAATATAGATAAGGACCTTTTCATTTCAATTAAAGCTACCACAAGTATTCCTGATGAGAGGTGAATACTTCAAAACACGCGGAGAGCAATAATGGAACTTAAAATGAAAATGTTTTTTACTTACACCTTGATATCATACCATCGACTAATATTTGAATTGTACTCACCTGAAACAAAAGAAAACACATTCAAAAAACTTTAAAAACTCATATTATTATCTATACAACTAAGCACGAAAATGAGAAGTACATATACAAAGTAACAAGAGTATTAATTTTACTTAAATAATTATTTACATCCTATTCACTCTGGCGTACACCAAGGAAGACAAGTGTCCTTGGACCCACACTGTACCTCCTGTTCACAGTAGATATACCAACTTCAGATCGTACAACATTTGCAACATATGCTGATGACACTGTCCTAATGGCCTGCCACGAAAATCCAACCCTAGTTTCTCAGATACTACATAGTCACTTAAATAGACTTGAAATATGGTTTAAACTGTGGAGAGTCAAAGTTAACAGCTCCAAGTCAACACACATTACGTTTACACTAAGGAAGGGGATCAATCCAACTGTACCCCTTAACAACATGCCACTGTCAATAAGAAATGACGTCAAATACGTGGGGATTCACCTAGACAGCCGCCTAATATGGCAAATGCATATTTGGAACAAACGACTGCAACTGGGACTGGTATATAGAAATATGTACTGGTTCATGAATAAAAAATTACGCTTAAGTCTAGACAATAAACTGCTGATCTACAAATGTGTACTGAAACCCATCTAAACGTATGGTATCCAAATCTGGGGAACTGCCAGTGAATCAAACCTACTGAAGCTACAGCGCTTTCAATCAAAAGTTCTAAGGCAACTGTGCCAAGCTCCTTGGTATATTTCAAACCATAATATACATAGGGATTTCCAAGTCCAAACCGTTAAAGAAGAAATTATTTCTCTGTGCTCCAAGTACCACAATCGACTCCAGGTACACCCAAACATAATGGTCACCAATCTCCTCCACCCCTACAGAACAGAAGACTAAAAAGAACAGACACTCTTGACCTCAACACTAGAAACTAATTATTTATTTATTCCAATAATTACTATGGTAAATTAAAAATTAATTCAATGAATTATTAATAACTGTATTAATTCAATTATTATTGTACTCTTTTAGCTATTCACCACTGGGTGAATACTGACTGTGTCACTTTCTTAAAAATGCCAAGTTTCTTGTAAAAGGTATATATTAAAATACCCTAAATAAGGGTCAAAATACAAAACGTTTTCGGATTAAGGAATCCATCATCAGTGTTTAAAAGCCCTAAAATTAAGTATAACCTAATTAAATGAGATAAAAGTTAAAATTGACAGAGGTTTTCAAGAACAAGAGGTCATACTTACAAAATTTGCATTCCTGAGCCACCAAAATGTATAGGGTAAAAACCCTTTAAATGTAAATAATAAAGATGTTTTACATATTTATATAAAATTCATCGGATGTAATAGATAAACCTGGATGTTACCCAGGGCAACACAGGACTCTCCCCACGTGGTTGGAACTTTTTTTGGTGAAAACCTCACATATTGGATTTCAATGGCCAACTGACAAGTGAATTAAAGAGCAACCCGAAATGACACCAAGAACTGTCAATGTAACCTAGTTGTAATATTACTTCAGCCACAACGTTAAAGATTAATTTAAATATTTTAAGATAAAAAACAGTATCAAATTTACAAATAGTAAAAATAAAAGATGTTCACAAAATATGAAAGATTTTTTCCCTAGAAATAATGCATTAATTAAGTATTCAAAATAGGGAAATGAAATGTTTACGTTACAGGAAGTTATGCAGTCAACAATACCAATAGGTGTTGTATTAGTGGTATAAAATTGTCAATACGATTAGACAAATAATGGTAAAGGCCTTATACTAGGAACACAAAATAGTATGTAATGTGTACATATGTGTACGATTTTAAGAGTATTGATGAAATGATAATTGTTTAATGACTGATAACTTTCTTGGTAGTCGACCCAACATAAATTGTATAAAGATAGAAAAAGTGATATGATAATTGTAAAAATACTGTTTTGTTTTTATCTGATATTTATCTGAAAATGAGACTAAAGTAACTTGATGAAACTGAGTCCTCCAGAGACCTGACATCAAATTGGTTAAAAATGAAATGGTTGTAAAATATGGGGGGGAGTAGGACGGTATGAGAAGTCTGACATAGTATGTTGTGATATTGGACCATGGAAGCTGTGTAGTGTGTTGTTATGAAATAAGAGTTATCTAATCTATAAGCTATGAGATGAGGCTAAGAAAAAAGGTGGCTGGAATGAGACTCAATTCTGATGGATGTGGTTGTATATGTGATGTAGGAGCTGAATTTTGGAAAAAAATTAAAGCTAATGTAAAATAATGAGGATGTAAGAGGATGAGGTACAAATGAATATTAAAAAGTTAAAGTTAGATGTTGCTTATCGACAATTGGGAGTGAAATAGATGTATGTGGTAGTCATGAATGTTGTAGCATAGAAGAGGAAATTGTATCTGATGTGGTTTATGAAAAAAGTTGACGGTGTAAGGGTTGAAAATCTCGGTTAAATGACACATGGCGATTGACACAATTAGGACTTCTCTGCTTCTCTTTAACTATTTCTAAGTCTTCATACAGGTCCAATTTTAGGAAGTTTTTTTGTGAAATATTATGTAATAACGAGACATCTTCTGGGATATTAAGGGTATGTTTGTTTTTTACAAGATGTTGAGAGAAGGTAGAAGTGTTTTCTCTTTTGGTGTGCTCTAAGGAGCGTGAAGATAAGGAGCGTGAAGATAAGGATCTACAGGTCCTACCTATATATGTAGCGTCACAATCAGAACATTGTAATCTATACACACCACTACGATCCATGTAGTTGATAGGGTCTTTGGAATTGGTAAGACACTGTCCCAGATTGTTGGGCACTTTGAAAGAAATATGAGTATTATCAACTGCTCTTTTAAGAATATATCTAATGTCTCCAGAAAGACGTTCATGAAGATATGGTAAGGAAGCATATGAGGGTTTTAAGGTCAAGTCTCTAGGGAAAGCAGTCTCTCTCAAGACTCTAAGGTGTCTCTTTTGAATAAGTTTGTAGACAATATTAGGATCGTAACCGTTGTTGAACGCTATTTGACGAAGAATATTGAGTTCTTTATCATAGTTTGATGGTGATAAAGGAATAGTTTCAAGTCTATGGATGTAACTGTGGAAAGCTGCATATTTATGTGACATAGGGTGGTTAGAAGATAAAGGTATGACATGATCAGTCTGTGTTGGTTTCCTATAGATACTGAAATCGAAATGGTCATCTAATCTGGTAATAGTGAGATCAAGAAAGTTAATTGATTGGGAAGATTCTAGTTCCATAGTGAACTTGATGTTAGGATGCATTAGATTGACTTTAGAAAGCAATAGGTCAGCTGAATTAGAATTACCGGAAATGAAAAGCAAAATATCATCTACATATCTAAACCAATGGAGTATTTCCGGATTTTTCATGATAAGAGTGGATTCTAAATGATCCATGAAAATATCAGCTAGGAGAGGGGATAAACAACTACCCATGGCTAGGCCATCAGGTTGTCTATAAAATTTATTATTAAATACAAAGAAGTCTTGAGCTAGACAAAATTGTAGTAATTGGATGATGGAATTAGTAGTAGACGTAGTAATAGAGTTGGCTCTTAAAAGAAAATGTACCAGATTAATAGTTTCAAGTTTAGGGACAGAAGTAAAAAGGTTGCTAACATCAAGTGAAAGCATAGTAATGTTGGGACGAAGGTTTATTTGTTGGAGATTGTTGACTAGTTGAATGGTGTTTTTGACTGAGAAGCGAGGGGTGAAATTCGTCAAGTTGTTAATGAGATTTAATATGAATTTTGATAAGATGGATACTGGTGTGTTTATGAAGCTAACAACTGGACGGATGGGGATGCCCTCTGTATGTATCTTAGGTAAACCATACAGTCTGGGTGTCAAAGGATTGCTTGGTATTTTATAGTAGGGAGCAAACTGTTCTGAAAAAAATTCTGCAAAGGGTTTCAGGTTGTCTTTAAGTTTATTGATGAACTTTTTTGAAGGATCGTCTGTTAGTGGAATGAAGTTATTGTTAGAAAGAAAAGTAATGACTTTGTCATTATATAACGTTTGATCTAGGATTACTAAGCAGTTACCCTTGTCTGCTTTGCTGATGATTAGATTGTGTGTTTTGATTTTGTTTTTGATTGAATTAAGGGTTTGAAGATGAATGTTCCGTTTGTTGTCAGAGAATTGAGGGAAAGATGAGTTGTGCAAAGAGTTTTGAGAAGTGGAGGGTAAATTAAAGGACAAGTTACTAGATGTATTCGGTGGGATGATGTGATTAGAAGTGTTGAAAGATGTAGAAGATGAAATATTTTTGTTTTTGAATTTATTGATAGTTATGAAGCAGGAATTACGAATAGAGGTTTTTTGATTTAATGGAACAGAAAGATTTTGAATAATGATATCTAGCTCAATGGAGAGTCTCTGAAGGTCTTTTTTAGAAACCTTTCTTGGAATGGAGTATCTGAGTCCTAGATTTAGTAAATCAAGTTCATTTTTATTAAAGACAACTGAAGAGAGATTTTTAAGTCTTGGGTGAAAAGAAAAATTGGAAAATTTGGTATTGTTCCTGTTATTTTGATTTAGTGAAATAGATTTATTACGAATGAGTTTATCAAGTTTAGATTTAAGTGTATTGAATTTAATAAAGGTTACATTGTCCAATCTGTCCTGGACATCATTCAAAAAGTTACTCAGGTTATCAAAGCCTATAGAATGAAGTAAAGAGTCATATGTTACCTTAAGCTTACAGTTTAGGAAGCTTTCCATAATGGTTACAAATCTCCTTTTTTAATATTTTGAGCTGGAATGTGTTCTTTAAGGTGACTGGAACATTTCCTGGTGTTTTTACTTTACAAAACTTTGGAAAAACATTATAGTTGATGCATTGGGAGATAAACCATATATCCAGTTTTAAAGTAAATCTTTTAGTGGCTAAGCGCATGTATTGGGCAGCCAAGTTGACCATACCGTCAATATACAAAATCCACGAGGAAAATAAACTTCCTGTAGCTGGCTGTATACCATAAATCACAAAAATGCCAAGTTTCTTGTAAAAGGTATATATTAAAATACCCTAAATAAGGGTCAAAATACAAAACGTTTTCGGATTAAGGAATCCATCATCAGTGTTTAAAAGCCCTAAAATTAAGTATAACCTAATTAAATGAGATAAAAGTTAAAATTGACAGAGGTTTTCAAGAACAAGAGGTCATACTTACAAAATTTGCATGCCTGAGCCACCAAAATGTATAGGGTAAAAACCCTTTAAATGTAAATAATAAAGATGTTTTACATATTTATATAAAATTCATCGGATGTAATAGATAAACCTGGATGTTACCCAGGGCAACACAGGACTCTCCCCACGTGGTTGGAACTTTTTTTGGTGAAAACCTCACATATTGGATTTCAATGGCCAACTGACAAGTGAATTAAAGAGCAACCCGAAATGACACCAAGAACTGTCAATGTAACCTAGTTGTAATATTACTTCAGCCACAACGTTAAAGATTAATTTAAATGTTTTAAGATAAAAAAGAGTATCAAATTTACAAATAGTAAAAATAAAAGATGTTCACAAAATATGAAAGATTTTTTCCCTAGAAATAATGCATTAATTAAGTATTCAAAATAGGGAAATGAAATGTTTACGTTACAGGAAGTTATGCAGTCAACAATACCAATAGGTGTTGTATTAGTGGTATAAAATTGTCAATACGATTAGACAAATAATGGTAAAGGCCTTATACTAGGAACACAAAATAGTATGTAATGTGTACATATGTGTACGATTTTAAGAGTATTGATGAAATGATAATTGTTTAATGACTGATAACTTTCTTGGTAGTCGACCCAACATAAATTGTATAAAGATAGAAAAAGTGATATGATAATTGTAAAAATACTGTTTTGTTTTTATCTGATATTTATCTGAAAATGAGACTAAAGTAACTTGATGAAACTGAGTCCTCCAGAGACCTGACATCAAATTGGTTAAAAATGAAATGGTTGTAGAGCTGGTTAAAGAGCCAACTCTATTACTACGTCTACTACTAATTCCATCATCCAATTACTACAATTTTGTCTAGCTCAAGACTTCTTTGTATTTAATAATAAATTTTATAGACAACCTGATGGCCTAGCCATGGGTAGTTGTTTATCCCCTCTCCTAGCTGATATTTTCATGGATCATTTAGAATCCACTCTTATCATGAAAAATCCGGAAATACTCCATTGGTTTAGATATGTAGATGATATTTTGCTTTTCATTTCCGGTAATTCTAATTCAGCTGACCTATTGCTTTCTAAAGTCAATCTAATCCATCCTAACATCAAGTTCACTATGGAACTAGAATCTTCCCAATCAATTAACTTTCTTGATCTCACTATTACCAGATTAGATGACCATTTCGATTTCAGTATCTATAGGAAACCAACACAGACTGATCATGTCATACCTTTATTTTCTAACCACCCTATGTCACATAAATATGCAGTTTTCCACAGTTACATCCATAGACTTGAAACTATTCCTTTATCACCATCAAACTATGATAAAGAACTCAATATTCTTCGTCAAATAGCGTTCAACAACGGTTACGATCCTAATATTGTCTACAAACTTATTCAAAAGAGACACCTTAGAGTCTTGAGAGAGACTGCTTTCCCTAGAGACTTGACCTTAAAACCCTCATATGCTTCCTTACCATATCTTCATGAACGTCTTTCTGGAGACATTAGATATATTCTTAAAAGAGCAGTTGATAATACTCATATTTCTTTCAAAGTGCCCAACAATCTGGGACAGTGTCTTACCAATTCCAAAGACCCTATCAACTACATGGATCGTAGTGGTGTGTATAGATTACAATGTTCTGATTGTGACGCTACATATATAGGTAGGACCTGTAGATCCTTATCTTCACGCTCCTTAGAGCACACCAAAAGAGAAAACACTTCTACCTTCTCTCAACATCTTGTAAAAAACAAACATACCCTTAATATCCCAGAAGATGTCTCGTTATTACATAATATTTCACAAAAAAACTTCCTAAAATTGGACCTGTATGAAGACTTAGAAATAGTTAAAGAGAAGCAGAGAAGTCCTAATTGTGTCAATCGCCATGTGTCATTTAACCGAGATTTTCAACCCTTACACCGTCAACTTTTTTCATAAACCACATCAGATACAATTTCCTCTTCTATGCTACAACATTCATGACTACCACATACATCTATTTCACTCCCAATTGTCGATAAGCAACATCTAACTTTAACTTTCTAATATTCATTTGTACCTCATCCTCTTACATCCTCATTATTTTACATTAGCTTTAATTTTTTTCCAAAATTCAGCTCCTACATCACATATACAACCACATCCATCAGAATTGAGTCTCATTCCAGCCACCTTTTTTCTTAGCCTCATCTCATAGCTTATAGATTAGATCAGCGGTTCTCAATCTTTTTGTGTCATGTACCACCAAATACTTTTTATTATTTTTGGTACCACCTAACTGAAATACATATCTAACTAGATGATCTAATGAACTATAATAGTGGTGCTGATTTGGGCTGTTTTTGCGTTTTATGTACCACCTCAAAAAATGAAATGTACCACCAGTGGTACATGTACCACAGATTGAGAACCGCTGGATTAGATAACTCTTATTTCATAACAACACACTACACAGCTTCCATGGTCCAATATCACAACATACTATGTCAGACTTCTCATACCGTCCTACTCCCCCCCATATTTTACAACCATTTCATTTTTAACCAATTTGATGTCAGGTCTCTGGAGGACTCAGTTTCATCAAGTTACTTTAGTCTCATTTTCAGATAAATATCAGATAAAAACAAAACAGTATTTTTACAATTATCATATCACTTTTTCTATCTTTATACAATTTATGTTGGGTCGACTACCAAGAAAGTTATCAGTCATTAAACAATTATCATTTCATCAATACTCTTAAAATCGTACACATATGTACACATTACATACTATTTTGTGTTCCTAGTATAAGGCCTTTACCATTATTTGTCTAATCGTATTGACAATTTTATACCACTAATACAACACCTATTGGTATTGTTGACTGCATAACTTCCTGTAACGTAAACATTTCATTTCCCTATTTTGAATACTTAATTAATGCATTATTTCTAGGGAAAAAATCTTTCATATTTTTTGAACATCTTTTATTTTTACTATTTGTAAATTTGATACTGTTTTTTATCTTAAAACATTTAAATTAATCTTTAACGTTGTGGCTGAAGTAATATTACAACTAGGTTACATTGACAGTTCTTGGTGTCATTTCGGGTTGCTCTTTAATTCACTTGTCAGTTGGCCATTGAAATCCAATATGTGAGGTTTTCACCAAAAAAAGTTCCAACCACGTGGGGAGAGTCCTGTGTTGCCCTGGGTAACATCCAGGTTTATCTATTACATCCGATGAATTTTATATAAATATGTAAAACATCTTTATTATTTACATTTAAAGGGTTTTTACCCTATACATTTTGGTGGCTCAGGCATGCAAATTTTGTAAGTATGACCTCTTGTTCTTGAAAACCTCTGTCAATTTTAACTTTTATCTCGTTTAATTAGGTTATACTTAATTTTAGGGCTTTTAAACACTGATGATGGATTCCTTAATCCGAAAACGTTTTGTATTTTGACCCTTATTTAGGGTATTTTAATATATACCTTTTACAAGAAACTTGGCATTTTTGTGATTTATGGTATACAGCCAGCTACAGGAAGTTTATTTTCCTCGTGGACTTTCTTAAAACTCATATTGTTTATTATTTTGTATAAAATAGATTGCAATAAAATGGATGCCAAAAAAAAGTAATTATTTTATTCGAATTTGGGTTGAATTTATTAATTTCTTAAACTTCTGTTTTGTTTTATCACTTTTCTTCTAACAATAGTTGCGCTTAATGCCTTTATCAACTAGATATCATACTTGATTTTTCAATTAACTTATATCCTTATATTTTACATGTGCTCAAACACGACAGCTTATCTTAACCATAGACGTATGTAAAATGTCATTTTCGTCATGTAGTAGGCATAAATCTGGCGGCATATTTTCCAAAAATTTCAACCGATAGTACCAACTGAGAATTGGCAGGATAAGATAGATAAATGGGTAGAGATATAGATAAATAGATATAGAGTTACAGAAATATGTAGAAAGAGATACAAATAGATCAATAGATAAAGGAAATCCTGTCTCTCAAACTCTAAAACTTTGAAAGAGAGGATTCTGTCTATCTATTGATCTATTTGAGTTCTAGTTTGCGAGACAGGATTCGAAATATCGACATTCGTGAAAGAATAAAGATTACTGATGTCGCAGAACGTACAGCAAGGTTCAAGTGGCAATGGGTCGGACATGTTGCCCGAGATAATCCAGAAAAACGGACACAGAGATTAACAAACTGGAGACCAAGAGAGAACGGGCGAGGAGTAGGCAGACCGCGGAAGAGGTGCATAGATGATATCAAACAAATCGCGGGCAAGTAGTGGATGAGAATTGCCAAGAGTAGAAATCGATGGAAGCAAATGGAAGATGCTTATGTCCAGCAGTGGACGAACAGAGGTTGAAGTAGAAGAAGAAGATGCAGAAGAAGAAACATGATGCTTCTACATCCAAACACTGCTAAACCCAAAATTAGATTATTGAAGACACAAATAATCGCTTTCATTCAACATTCTTTTCTAAATAAAATCTGCAATTAAAACTGTTTACAAAATAAGAAGAAAGCGTAAGTGATATGTACAAATATTACTTTCCACGCATTTTAAAAATATTTACTTAGAGCAATATTTCGAAATCAAGCAGTAAAATAAACAGTTTTGATATAAAAATGGTAATATTAAAGTGATCATTAATGATTGTGTAGAAATCAATAGATACCGCCTGCGTTTGTTTTAAGTTATTTAAAATTACTAAAACTAAGAATATTTTAGAATTTATAATAAGAATTATAAAATCTGTTTACAGCGTAGTAGAGAAGTAGTAGAAAATCAGCAACGAAAGAAATGGAGGATATTAGAGCTTCCACCCTCTAGTCCCTATTTATCGTCTTGCGATTTTCACATCTTTGGGCCTTGGGCCACTAAAAAAGCGTTAAAAAAGTAATCTTAGAAAAAGTGTTGTGGTTCATCATTAAGCTTCAACATCTAGGATAATTTTATTAATGATATTTCTCCGTTGGTCGCGGTCGTTGCATGTACTGCCTCAGTATAATGTTTGTTGAGAAACTTTTCGTAATGTCTGACCATGTCTGTGGAGATCTGCCGTGTTGGTTTTCACTCTGAGGCCTTGCTTGGACTACCAACCGCGCTCCAATTTGTGATCGCTTCGATGGATATTATATACATTCGGACTAAGAAGTACAAAAAGCCGTAGAAGAATTCTTCGAGCAACCGCCACAAGAATTCGTTACGCAGGGTATGCATCAGTTGGTGAAACAATGTGGGTTATGTGCCTTAATTGTAGTGGTAATTATTTAATTATAGATCTATTTGCCAATAAATTGAAGATAGGTTTCAATTTGGACCAATTCTGGACCAAAGATAGGTTTCAATTTAACAAGTCTCGTAGGTTTGATATATTATGACTCATGTTTCTTTCTTGGAGTAGGTGCCAAGAAGTCCAATACGAAATAATCTAAGTAGATGTCGATCTGCCGTAACCCTCGTATCTTTTATATGGTTTTTTATCTTTTTATTCGATATGATTCATGATGAGTCATGAGTCACTCTCTCAAACTGCTTCTCAAGCTAATTCTTAATAAAATTAAGCAGAAATATGACGAAACAATGGAAAACAAACAATTCGGTTGCAGAGAAGGATTGGGAACAAGGGAATCTTTGTTTTCAATGCTAACATCACTTTAAAAATCATGGGAAGTACAGAAACCAATTTAGGTCTGCTTTATAGATTTTGAAAAGGTGTTTGATAGGGTCAAACAGGTAAGGTAGACGGTAAAGGAACAGACAAAAGTTTCATTAACAAAAAGTATTATTATGACAAGATTGTGCATTATCCCAAACTTTGTTTAACGTATACTCGGAACTAATATTTAACGAAGCCTTGGAAGCGTAATGTGGTGTTCGAATTGGGGGGGGGGGAAACTATAAACTACATCAGATATGCAGATGACGCAGCCATCATGGCTAAAAGTATCGAAGATCTTCAATTCATTATAGATCGAGTCACTAGAGTCAGGGGTCACCAATTAGCGGACCGCGGTCAGCATCCGGACCGTGAGCTAGTTTTGTGCGGACCGTCAATAAATTCAGAATATACCTAGTGTTTGGCAATTTTGAAAATATTTGGCCAAGAAATTGTGTACTATGTTTGGCTCAACTGATGTGTGCGAAGCTGCTTATCAAGAATGAACTTTATTAAAAATCGGTAGAGATCTCACTTAACAGATGAATATCTCAACTCCCTAATGAGACTCAGTTGCACTAAACTCACACCAAACTTCAGATAGGTTGTATATAAAAAAATGTATTTTTCTCTCCTGATAATTTAATTTTGTAAAGAGTTTTCCCCTTATTGTTATACTTACTAATCATTAATTTTGAAAATAAGTAAGCTGTAATATAAAATTGTCATGTATATTTTTTAATATTCATTTCATCTCTACTATATGTTAAGTAGGAGTACTTTTCAGATGTGCATTTAATTTTTCAGATTTAATAAGTTTGCAACAAACACCTTGCATTGAAACTAATGTAGAAAAGATAACATGTTACTTAGTATTTGAACTATGATTATTTATTTTAAATTCTTCAGTTTTTTTTCTATAAATTTTTTTTTATTAGAACAAGAAGTCGCATTTACCAAAAGGTTATTAGCGACGGACCAAAATATAAATAACAAAAGTAAACAACTACAGCTTGTACAGAATGTTTATGGATTTTAGATAATTAACTATATTGTCACAGGAACAGTTTTGACCTAGAGCCTGTGGTAGAGCTTTTGGGATCTTGTAGCGCTGTCTTTCTTGGTCATATTTACTACAAATTATTAAAAAGTGTTCGACTGTTAATCGAAAGTTATACTGATCACATATAGGTGGATTACTCTTTGTGAAAAGGTAAGAGTGCGGAAACCTGGTATGTCCTAGACGTAAACGCGCAACCGCAATTTGTTCTCGTCTATTGCGCGACGATGGAAACCACTGAGACACATTATTTTTGATTTTATTCAACTTAGAATTAGATTGAGACCACTCATTTCGCCACAAACACAACACTTTATTTTTAAAATAAGCTTTTAAGTCACTGGAAACACACTTATCTATCGGCTCCGAAAAATCACTTAAAATTGCCTCTCGTGCAGCCCTGTCCGCTTCTTCATTTCCTGTTATTCCGACGTGTGAGGGAACCCATACAAATTGGACGCTTCTTCCATGTTCATGAGCTTGGGAAAGCTGTTATTTTAGCAACTTTTCAAAAGGATGTTTCGGAAAAATGTGTTTTAATGAGATTAGAGAGCTAAGGGAATCTGTTATGATCAGGGCTTTTGTGAGTGTAAGCTCGTTAACAAGTTTCACAGCACGGCATATGGCGTAGAGTTCAGCTGAATATGCGCTACATGCTGGGGGTAAACGGAAAAGAAGATTGTTTTCTGAAGAAACGATTGATGCTTCCACACCGTCTTCGTACTTAGATGCATCTGTTTAGATTTTATGGTAGTCGGGGTACTTATTTATGAGGGCCTCGAACTTGGACCGAATCAGAGAATGGTGTGTATTAGATTTATCTAAATACTCCAGAGATGCATCACAGGTTGGTAAATCGATCAGCCAAGGCTCGGGGTATTTAATATCCGAGGAGAAAACCTCCAGAAAATTAATGTTTAGGTTTTGAAGTATGGATTTAATTCTTTCGTAATATGGTTTTTTAGTATGGCGAATATCTTGGAATATGTTTACATATTTGTTTGTAAAAGTGTTTTGATATATTGGCTTTAAAATATTACAAGCAACTGAGGCTGCATGTGATAGAGCGAGGTACATGCGGCGGTGATTTGGCGATGGTTCTCCTAAAAGAGCATAAATGCTGGATACAGGTGTAGTTGGGAAAGCCCATAGGATTAATCTAAGACTTTTATTATAAATATTATCTAATGATTTCAGTAGAGATTGATTAGCAGTGGAATAGGCAATTGCTCCATAATCTAGGTTAGAACGTATTAAAGATTTATACAGGAGGAGTAGAGTGGATTGGTCTGAGCCCCAGTTTTTATTACAGAGAGATCTTAATACATTTAATCTTTTAATACAGGAAAGGATGAGTTGTGAGATGTGATTTAACATTGAATCGAAGATTAAACCCAAGAATTTGTGGTGATCTCTAAACTCCAGCTGTTTCTCATACATCCTTAGGTTAGGAGGTTGTGGAAAGGAGCTTGAAGAGAATACGACTCCTATTGATTTTTCTATTGAAAATTGAAAACCTGTAAAGTTGGACCAATTTTCGAGAGCATCTAAAAAGTTTTAAAGAATTGACGACATCGAGGAAATATTTTTACCTTTAATAGATACCACTAGGTCATCAGCGTTTAAACGAGCCTGTAAGGGTGCTTGATTGTTTTTGATGATGTCATTTATTGCTACCAGAAGTAGTGTTGGACTGAGTATGGATCCTTGGGGTGTACCATTTTCCAAACTATAAATATTTGAAAAGATATTATTTATTTTTACTTGAAAAGATCTGTTATTTAAAAAGTTTTGGATGAAAGCAAGGCAGTGACCTTGAATATTCCATTTATGAAATTGTCTCAAAATGTTGTACTTCCAAGCTTTATTAAATGCACGTTTTAAATCAAAAAATATAGCAACACATTTTTGGTTTGTAGCAAGAGCTTCATGTATTTCACTTTTCAAGTCTAAAATATTGTCTGTGGTTGACCGATCTTTTCTAAAGTCATTTTGCTCGGAGATTAAGAAATTAGAATTTTCTAAAACCCATGAGAGCCTGGAGTTAACAATACATACTTTCTAGTAATTTGCAGATTATCGATGTCAGAGATATGGGTCGATATGATTCTGGGTCATATTTAGGTTAATTAGTTTTTAGGAGAGGAATGACTATTGCATTTGACCAAATAGCTGGCCATTGGTGGTGAAGCCAAATTCTGTTGAATATGTTTAAGAGATACGTTAGAGATATGTTTAAGAAATGCTGAAGGATATCATCAGGCCCAGGACCTGCAATAGATCAATGTACCTGTACTCCTTTTTAATTATACAGGGAGTTAAACTTGATACGATTTTCAGGTAATATTGGTTATAACTTTTTAAATAACCGGTATAACATAATAAAACTTTACATTGTTGTAATGCGGAAGTGAAGCAGATTTCAAATTTAAAATAAAATACAGGGTGTTGGAGAAATAAATTCCCAACATTAATATTTAGTAAAACTATATTTTGTTTCAATATTTTATTTAGTGGTTTGCGCCTTGTGTACACTTCACAAAGATGTTTCTATGTTTTTATGTTCTATAATTCAAAGTGTACACAAAGGCGCAATATTCAAAAAAAAGTTCGTTGCCAAGGTGTTGTTATATAGAATAATAAGATAATAAAAAACGGGAAAGTAGGGCGTGTGTCCGATCCCACACAAAAATTACTTTAATACCAAAAGTTTGTGTTATTGTAATAAAATATTAGTTGTGAAAAGTGTCTTTAGTCATTCCTAGCTTCAGAAGTGTAAAACCAGTGTAAAATTATTTCCTTGGTGTTGCAAAAATCCAACATCAAGTTTGATCCAGTCGAGCCGGAAATAAAAAGAAGCTAGGAATTACTCAATTTCCAGAAGGTAAGAAACACACCTAATAAAAAAAAAAGAAGAAATTATTGAACAAAAAAGAAATTATTAGAAAAGAAATTACAAAAAAGAAAAATCATTAAAAAATTAATTTTGTAAAACGTCAAGCTCATACAATAGCGCCATCTATGTAAAAGAGGGCGAACGACCGACGTCGAATGGTTATCAAGCGATCGAGAGAAATAATCGATGTTTTATGAAATCGATCATATATGAAGTGACAGAAAACTGACATTGACAGTGAATACAAAATTAAATAAATTGACTGTTTGTGTTTTGGTTTGTAAATAATCGTCAACATTTTTGTTATTTTGATATTTAAAATAGTTTTTTTTACCTTTTAAGTTTTAGGTAGATTCATATAAAAAAAAAATGCCCGCTAAAAAGGATATTGAAATGCTAAAAACTAAAAAATCTCAAGAAATTCAGTCTATTAAAACTATTACAAGGTTTGTTGAAAAACATTTGGACAAAGAAATTTCTGAATTAATAATTAATCAATTACAAACTAGGAAAGACTTACTAATAGAAAATTTTAATAAACTTCAAGATCTTCATTGTGAAATTTTATGTTGTGAACAGGGGTATGCAGATTCCATTGATAATATTAGAGAGGAATACTTTGACACATTAGCTAAAATTAATAGTCAACTCTCAAAAACAGTAATACAGAGCGTAAGTACTAATCCACAAGATGTAAATAATTCTTTTTATTCTTCAAATATTCCACGAATAGAAATTCCTTGTTATGACGGCAAAGATTTAACAAGTTATAGACCTTTTATAGATTTATTTCTAGCTGTTTTTGATAGAAATAAGTCACTGCAAAATGTTGAAAAACTTTTTCATTTAAAGAATCATTTGGAAGGAGAGGCAAGAAGCCTAATAAATGATCTACCTCTAACAAATGACTCTTATAATGATGCATTGAGAATGTTAGATAACCGTTATAACAATGAAACAATATTAATAAATTCTCACATTTATTCACTACTTGACATTCCCTCCATTCAAAAAGGAACTTCCACCGCCTTACGTGAGTTCATTAGTAAAGTGAGACAGCAGTTAGGTGCACTAAAAAACTTAAAGCAACCCGTAGAAAGTTGGGATATGATCCTTATTTGCATTTTAACTAAAAAACTAGATCACTATACTAATAGATCATTTCAAATTGATAGGGACAACTCAAAATTGCCAAATTTAAAAGATTTCTTATCTTATATTGAAAATAGGGCTACAGCTTTAGAAACTGTAACCGCTCCAGATAAAAAATGTAGCACTAACAAAGAAAGGTATCAAAAAACTCACTTGGCTACAAGTAAAGTCAAATTAGAAACCAGGTGTAGCTTTTGTTCATCCTCAGGCCATAAAATTTATAATTGTTCCAGTTTCAAATCTGTTTCAGTAAATGATAGAGTGTCTTTTATAGACAGTCATAAGGCTTGTCGAATTTGTTTGAATAATCATCCTGGTAGGTGTAAAATGAGTTTCAGGTGTTCAGTTTGTCGAAAAGAACATAATTCTCTTCTGCATGTGGACAGACAAACTCCATTAGACAGCACTGGACAGGGTAACAGTGGTAATGCAGACGATAGGGTGACTACATTTGGTTCAATAAATGAAAACATTAATAATGTTCTGTTACCAACAGTGAAGGTAAAAATTAGAACAAAAAGGGGTGATTATATCACTGCCAGAGGTCTCCTGGATACAGGATCTCAAATATCATTAGTAACAAGTAGATTGGTAAGTATATTAAACTTAAAAACATTTAATAATAATGTCAATATCTTAGGTATTTCTGAGAATATTACCAATGTGCAAAAGGCTGTAAATTTAAAAATTGAGTCATGTGTGTTTGATTATAGCACAAATATAAAATGTTCTGTGGTTGATAAAATTACTAGTGATATACCACAAACAAATTTCAATGTTTCAAACTTAAATATTCCTAAAAATATTAAATTGTCTGATGATGACTTCAATAAATCTGGCACAATTGATATATTGTTTGGGGCAAATATTTCATTTCATATTTTGCTCTCCGATAAAATACAAGTAGACCAGATTATATTACAAAATACTCTATTTGGGTTCATAGTTAGTGGTTCTGCTCCATCACTACAAATTTGTAATTTTTCTGCTTTTCATTTAAGCATGAAAAATAATTTAGAAAATATTGTTTCTCAATTTTGGGAAACCGAGAAGGTTCCAGAAATTTTTCCGGAATATTCGACAGAGCAGGAAGCTTGTGAGATTAATTTTGAAAATTCTTTGCAAGTAATAAATAATAAATACCAAGTTAAATTACCATTAAAACAAAATCTACCTGATTTGGATTTAGGAGATTCATTTTCTGTAGCATTAAAACGCTTTGAAAATCTAGAAAAAAGATTTAAAGTCAATCCTGAGCTGTACTCTCAATACAAAAGTTTTATTGATGAATATTTAGCTCTAAAGCATGCAAAAATAGTAAGTCTTAGTACATATGACTTAAATAGTGGTTCTTTATACTTCATGGCTCACCATCCAGTGATACGTGAAGACAAAAAAACAACAAAATTAAGAGTAGTCTTTGATGGCAGCATGAAATCAAAAAAGAAAAAATGCATCAATGATTATCTCTATAATGGTGCTGTAGTTCAAAATGAGCTCTTCGATATTCTTGTTCTTTTTAGAAAATATAATTACGTCCTTTTGACAGATATTAAACAAATGTATAGAATGGTTTTGGTACATCCAGACCATTGCCAGTTACAAAATATTTTGTGGCGAGAGAAAAATGGCAGTTTACAATGTATTCAACTTCAAACTGTAACATATGGTTTAAGAAGTTCTTCCTTTTTAGCTACCAGATGTTTGGTAGAATTAGCCCGAACTGAAGGTAAACGCTATCCTTTGGCTTCTAAAGCTCTTCTTAATAACACCTACGTTGATGATATTTTGTGTGGGTGTGACACAATCGAAGAAACGATAAAACTAAAAAATGAACTTATCTCGCTGCTCAAATTAAGGTCCTTCGAGTTGCACAAATGGTGCTCAAATAATTTACAAATTTTAAATGATATTCCTAAAAATAAACAAAATTTTGATGAAATTAACATCAGCAAAAACGATTTAACGGTAAAGACTCTGGGATTGACTTATGATACAAAAACAGATAATTTTAAATTTAGTTGTCCAAAAGTTGATATAAATGAATGTGTAACTAAAAGACAGATTCTCAGTTTTGTTTCCAAATTTTATGATCCTTTGGGATTAGTGGGCCCAGTTTTAGTAGCTGCTAAGGTAATTATGCAAAAACTTTGGTTAAGTAAGGTCAAATGGGATGCTATAATTTCCAGTGAGTTACTTGACACTTGGAAAAATTTTGTTGAAAGCTTAATGAGCATGCCCACAGTGACTGTCCAAAGAAATTTAAACTTTACTGGTGCTCTTCATATTGAAATAGTTGGCTTTTGTGACTCCTCCTTGATTGCATATGGAGCTGTTATTTATGCGAGGACTATTTTTGAAAATAAAGTACATGTAAATTTGATTTGTTCCAAATCTAGGATTGTTCCTATAAACAAAAAACTAACTATGCCAAGACTTGAACTGAACAGTGCTTTGTTGCTTTCAAAACTATCTCACAAGGTTTTTGAACTGTTAAAAGATAAAGTCAGTAAGGTATTTTTATATTCAGATTCAAACATTGTCTTAGCTTGGATAAAATCCGAACCTTTGAAATTGAATCCCTATGTTGCCAATAGAATTATTAAAATTCAAGAAATGACATCCGAATTTAAATGGTTGTATATAAACACTAAGGAAAATCCAGCAGATTGTCTTTCTCGTGGACTTGAACCTCATGAAATTAATTCAAACAATCTTTGGTTTAATGGTCCTGAAATTCTTTCAAATATTGAATTCTTGCACTTTGAAATTCCATTTTCTACTCCAGACCATTTGCCTGAATATAAAGTTGTCACTTTAGCTAAGGTCAAACCAGAATCTTTCTTCATAAAATTCTCTAGCTTAACAAAACTTCAAAAAATAGTGGCTTATTGCCTACGATTTGTAAATAATATAAAAAATAAAAATAAAAAGATTACTGGAAGTTTAACAGTTGTAGAACTAGAAAATAGCCTTAAAACCATTATTAAGTATGAACAAAGTTTTCATTTTTCTGAGGAAATAAAATGTCTAACCAACAACACAGCAATTAAGTCTAATTTAAATTCTTTATATCCTTTCTTGGACTCTCAGGGACTGTTAAGAGTTGGTGGTAGACTGGAGAACTCAGATATTTCTTTTAATAAAAAACATCCTTTGATCGTTCCCAAAAACAATCATATCACTGATCTTTTGATTCACAGAGAGCACTTAAGACTTTTACATGCAGGTCCGAAACAAGTTTTAAGTTCATTAAATCAAAATTTTTGGATTATTAGTGCCACTAAAGAAATTAAAAGGATTTTGCACAAATGCGTAACCTGTTTTAAATGTAAGGCCAAGTGCAGTGAACAGTTAATGGGATCTCTTCCTGAACAAAGGGTACGTTCATCGAGGGTCTTTCAGAATGTTGGTATAGACTTCTGTGGTCCCTTCCAAATTAAACAGTCACGGATTAGAAAGTCTATAACGACAAAGGCATATATAGCATTGTTTGTTTGCTTTTCTGTGAAGGCAATTCATATGGAGTTACTCTCTGATCTAACAACAGATACTTTTTTAGCTTCATTAAAAAGATTCATTTCTAGAAGGGGTAAACCATCCAAGATCTTTTGTGACAATGGTGCCACATTCAAGGGAGCAAATAATCAACTTCAAAAACTTCTAAACGACAACATTAAGTTAAACAACTTTTGCCTTGATGATAAAATTGAATTTTGCTTCATCCCAAGTTATTCTCCAGTATTTGGGGGTCTATGGGAGGCCGGGGTGAAGAGTGCTAAATATCATATAAAAAGGGTGATGGGAAATAATATTTTAACATATGAGGAGTTTAATACTTTGATTACTCAAGTTGAAGGAATATTAAATTCAAGGCCTCTTATGGCAATTAATAATGATTCCTCTGACTTAGAATATTTGACCCCAGGTCATTTTCTAATAGGTGCTCCTTTGACAACTTTCCCTGAAACTAATTTAACTGAGATTCCTGAAAATAGATTAAAATTTTGGAGGTTGTGTGTTCAAATGCAGCAGCATTTTTGGCAAAGGTGGTACCAAGATTATCTAACACAACTTCAAAACAGACCTAAATGGAGAAAATCGTTGCCAAATTTACAAGAAGGCATGCTTGTGCTTGTAAAGGAGGACAATGTTTCTTCTTTTGGGTGGCCTATAGCAAGGATTAATAAAGTTATTCCTGGTAAAGACGGAAAGGTAAGAGTGGTGGAAGTAAAAAACTAAAAAGGGAACATACTTACGTTCTGTCACAAAAATTGCTGTTCTTCCAATTAACGATGAACAAATTTAAATTATTTTTTTTTTTTTCAATTTATAATAATAAATAAAATTTAACTTTATAACTATTTCTATTTAAATTTAAAACTTTGTAAAAGTTTTATACTTATATAAGCAATAAATTCTTTAAAAAATGTGTAAAAAAAAGGGGTGGAATATATTGTTTTGGTATCAAAACCAAGGCCCCCCAGCATGTTGGAGAAATAAATTCCCAACATTAATATTTAGTAAAACTATATTTTGTTTCAATATTTTATTTAGTGGTTTGCGCCTTGTGTACACTTCACAAAGATGTTTCTATGTTTTTATGTTCTATAATTCAAAGTGTACACAAAGGCGCAATATTCAAAAAAAAGTTCGTTGCCAAGGTGTTGTTATATAGAATAATAAGATAATAAAAAACGGGAAAGTAGGGCGTGTGTCCGATCCCACACAAAAATTACTTTAATACCAAAAGTTTGTGTTATTGTAATAAAATATTAGTTGTGAAAAGTGTCTTTAGTCATTCCTAGCTTCAGAAGTGTAAAACCAGTGTAAAATTATTTCCTTGGTGTTGCAAAAATCCAACACAGGGTGTTCCATTTAAAAAACATAAGTTTGGTCTGCCACGATCATATGGAACACCCTGTAAGATTGTAACTAATTTTAAAATGTGGAGTTTAAAGCTGCCTACAATTGTTGTCAATAACTTTTTTTTGTAATTTTTACTATATGAGGTATACTGAGCTTCCTCACACTAATCAATCACCCTGTATACTGTGCAATTCTCG
The DNA here is from genome assembly GCF_917563875.1 of Diabrotica virgifera virgifera. Classification (NCBI taxonomy): domain Eukaryota; kingdom Metazoa; phylum Arthropoda; class Insecta; order Coleoptera; family Chrysomelidae; genus Diabrotica; species Diabrotica virgifera. Next base: position 94,225,013 of record NC_065452.1, read on the forward strand.
GTTGAACTTACAACTAAGAATCAAGTCCTAAATTGTTTTGTGTATCCTGTAATACGATATGGATGTGAACCATGGATTATAAAGTTTAATATGATGAACAAATTAGAAGCCTTCCAAATGTGGTCATATCGTAGAATGCTCAAAATATCATGGGTTCAATTCATTTCAAACATAGAAGTCTTAAACAGAATAGGTCAAGGCGAAGTTGATTTGACGAAGATGATAAATAAGAGAAAACTTGAATATCTGTGGCACATAATAAGAGGAAGCAGCTACTGGATACTGCAGTTAATACTCAACAGAAAGATCACGGTAAACAGGGGAATTGGTCGGAAGAAATATTCATGGCTCCGAAACTTTTATTAATAGACTGTTTTTTCAGCAGATGAGTTGATACATGCCGCGCAAGATCGAGAACAATATCGGCAAATTGTCATGGAAGCTACCCACGCCCAAAATTTGGTCGCACGTTACTCAAAGAGTTTTTGCGGTTGTCAAACATTTATGTAAGTATATACTTTTGCGGAAAAGTTGGTTGTCCGTTTTAGGTTGTTAAAAACTGTCTTAATCCTTCCCCATTCTCATTTACTCGTCCTCGTCAGAGGTTTCAACTACTCCACAAATTAAGACGTGGAGACTAACAACATAAAAATTGCAATCAAATTTTAAGTCCTCAATTTATTTTATGAGTGCGAATGTGCACATTTTTTATTTCAGTATTACTTCCAAAGCTTTATTTATATTGATTGTCAGTTTTTATTTATAATAATTTTCTCATTATGTTATGTATTGTTAACATTATCAATATGTCTCACTTGAATGCTCTCCACTGAGCGTGTTCCTACCATATCATGTAAATATATTACTTACTGTTTATATTGAAATATTTTGTGATACATGTTAAACGTTCCTATTTATTTACCTAAGATAATTAAAAAAAATAATTTTTTAAGTTTGTTTTTGGCAAAAATTTTCCTTGACAGCGCATGTGTTCTGCTTATACTCGATGTATGCGATGTTTACTAAATAAACATCATTACGAAATGCAACAACTTTCGAACATCCTTATTTCACATCGCATCAACTCCCAATGTTGTTTCTATTTTTACTAGGAAATCTTGATTACATGTCTGAAAATCGCTTACTACTAATATTTATTTTATTTAGAACTCCAAGCGATACATCCAAGCAAAAATTTCAATGCTAAACAAATCTGTTTTTCTTCATATGTTCCAACATAAACGATTTTTCAGAATATTTGTATACTATTAGACAATAAAATAAAAATAAACAATTTCCTTTTTTAAGGAACATGTAATAAATCAGATCGAAATAATGTTTACACACACTACAATGAAATCGCTAAGATTAACACACAACATGTGCTAATTCAACTATTTCTTTTTTAGATCAAACACATAAACACCAAAACCCGTGTATGTACTCTGCATTTTATCGTTTTAAGCTGGACTGGTAGGAGGTGCTATTCATATTAAGGACGACTGATGAATACGACATAGAACTATGTAATATGTATAATATATAATATGTAGAAATAAAAATGAATAAACATTTTCATTTCGTTGCAAAATGAAACCACAGCCGTCTTATATTTTAGTTTGTTCAGAGAGCGCTACAATCACTCCGACCGGTATCAACACTGTTAGTTTATCATCAGAAAATGAATATGTAGCTGTCTCTGAACAAACTAAAATAATTCAATTGCAACTAACGAAATGGCATGGGTATCTTAGCTGCATCTGCTAGAAGCAAGTCAAAGTTTTGAATCTAATAAAATATAAAATAATATTAAATTAAAAACAGATGCTGGAGCAAAAAGAAGATAAAGGAATTCTACAAGTTGCAAGTCACAACACCTGTCCAGCGCGGAAAAATTCCAACGAAAAATAAACCCTTATACATACTCAGATAGGAGTAAACTAATAGAAATAAAAATGAATAATCATTTTCATTTCGTTGCCGAACGAAACTAAAGCCGTCTTATATTTTAGTTCGTTCAGAGGGAGCTACAAGCACTCTGACCGTTTTAAAACTTGTTAGTTTATCATCAGAGAACGCATATGTAGCTTTTTGCTCCAGCATGGATGTAACCAAAGAAATGGTCCCGATAAGGTTTTTAATAATATTATTTTATATTTTATTAGCTTGAATTCTTTGACTTGATGTATATAGACTTTAAACAAGCTTTTGATAGTGGGAAAAAGAACAAAATGCTGGAAGCTATAAAAAGACGATGCTGGGTTCAAAAGCCTTAGTTAGAGTAGATGGAGAACTGACTCCTCTATTTGACATCGATGTGTAAGTGAGACAGGGAGACGCCTCCTCAACCATGCTGTTATTGATGCAATCATCCGAAAAACCAATTTAACCGCATATAAAAATACCACATCAGTACAGATTAAAAAATAGAGCATACAAACATATACAAATACACACCTAGGAACAGTAATAAAAATAACAGATGAAGTAATTAGGACGATCTCAATAACAGACCAGCGAGTACAGCAAAACTATTCCAGGCTCTACATAATATTCCTCAACAGCAAAGAAATATCAAGAAAAACAAAGATGAAAATAAACAGGCCAACATTGACATACGGAGCAGAAAATTGGATCTTAAACAGATGATACCAAAGTAGGATACAAGCAGCAGAGATGAAATACCTCAAAAGAACGATAGGGCCAAAAATGACACACAGACTCAAAAATGAAGAAATAAGAGACATACTTAAAATCAAACCGTTACTTGATACCATAAAGGAGAAAAAACTAGCATGATTCGAGCATTTAACACGAATGGACAGTAACAGGAAGTAAAAAAAAAGTGGAAAGGTAAACCAATAGGAAAAAAAGAGGCAGACCAATAAAAGAGTGGAACAGCGATATAGCACAGATATTACGAAATAAGGACAAATCATGTGAAGAAGCAATACAAATGCCGAAAAACAGGAAAGGATGGAGAAAATTTATCGAAACTTAGAGGCACCTCTCTCGACATCTAACGGTAAAAAAGAACAATTATGTACATATGTGTACGAATCAGTACAAATTACTGCATATTCAGATGATGTAGATATCATTAAAAGGAGCAAACTTTGATAGAAGTGTTCAAGGAAATTAATCCTGACGCACGAAAAAGAGGGCTTAGAATAAGCAAAACACAAACCAAGTACATACATGATCGTCAAAAGAACACCTGAAAATGAAAATAATATTGCAATAGAAAACTATACCATCGAACGTGCGGATGCCTTCTTCACGGATGCCCTCTTCACACGGATGCCTTCTGGGCACAGAAATCAATCAAAAACAATTCCGTAATTAGAGAAATTAATGCAGGTATTTCCAGTATGCAGTATGGTACATACATATTATGCTCCAGCTTGTATGTACTATGCTAATAAAAGATTGATGACATCGAAATTATTGAACAAAAGAACCAAAATTATGATTATAGAATATTAATAAGACCCGTAGTAACCTATGGTTGTAAAACCTGGGTATTGACGAAAAAAGATGAAGCGCAACAAAAGACATTCGAGGGAAAGATGGTAAGAAAAGCATACCTAAAGAGGAAGATGGCACGCGGAGCATCAGGAGAAACGATGAGATTAATAAATTGAATGAAGGGCACGATATTGTAAGATTTGTTAAAAGTCAGAGACTGTCATGGCTGGGACATATCTAGAGACAATAAGATACAAAAGCAATAAACAAAATATTATAAAAGAAGCCAATAGGAAGACGAAAAAAACGAAGACCCAGAACGAGATGGTTGGATGACGTGCAAAACGACCAGAAAACTATAAATGTAAGACAATGAAGAAAAGGGCACAAGAGAGGTCTGAACAGAAGGACATAGCCAGACAGGCCAAGACACATCCAGCGTACAAATTAAATATTTTAAATACTTTATTTTGACGTTTCTGTAACATTACTTCGGGAATTTCATATCCCTGGAGTTGGGATTTACTTTTTTGTGTGTGCAAAAAAAATTGTAATTTTGAAGACGCATCTGATCTATATATCAAGAATTTTAAATTTTTAATTTGTGATACCCAAGTTGAAAAATATAAAGCGACATAGAAAGTCAGCTTTAGAACAATTTTTTTCTCCTTAGAACACTCTCTTCATTTCTAAAGGTTGGTAACAATTCTGAAAATGTATAAACATTTTCAATTTCTTTGCAACACGAAAATGCAGCAGCTGCATAATACTCTGGTTAAATCAAACCAAAGAAAGTAATCCACCTGTTGTCAACCTGGTGGTATGGGAACGACATTTATTGTCGTTTTGTGTGCTACTTCGATTGATAACTTACTTTGTTAATTCTGAAAATCTTTCTCTATCACGTGCGGCTCTCACTAATGATTGCGTATCGAGACCCGTCCATTCTTTTCTGAATAAAATACTCTGGAATTTAAAAAATATCATTTTTATTAAAAGAATTACTCGTCGTTAAAATTAATGGAGATTAGTGATACAAACAATCATATTATAAAAAATAATCAGTGTTTTTTTATAAGAGCAATATTATGCCTTAATTATAAAAATTACTTATTTTTCCATGAAGTGTTTTGGTGACACTTGGAATTGCAGATTATTATTGCATTCTTGCTCTTGCATCTGTTTGTGGAACAGATTTTATTGCAGTTACATTTGACAAAATCTTGTCCTGATCCAACTGAACCTCTCGTAGTTGAAAACCTGAACGATACTTCAGAGCCTTAATGTATAATATAAAAGTACTATGTACCTCTAAAAAAGTTTTATGGCAGATGTCAAATTATGATCTGAAAAAAATAATCAAAAATCTTTTAGACATTAATATCCCAAAAAGTTAGATAAATTATCTCTAAAATATCGTTAAGGGTTACAAATACGATAGATTCAGTTGGATTGGACAAGGTTTTGTCAAATACAGTTGGAACAAAAACTGTTGCACAAACAGATGCAAGTGCAAAAAGGCAATGATACTCCGCAAATTGTCACCAAAACCCACAGAAAAATAAATAATATTTTTTATAACTGAGGTATAATTATTGCTTTTATAAAAAACACTGAGTATTTTTTATAATACGAATGTTTGTATTATCAATTGTTCATTAGTTTTAACGACGAATCATTATCGTTTTAATAAAAATTATGATTTTCCAATTACAGAACATTTTATTCAGTTTATCTATTTATTTGCAGGTACACTATAATGTTTATGCTAGGCCGTACTAGTAGTAAGTCCTGCAGTCTCGTCTCCGTATTAATATCGGGATAAACTAGATTGGCCTAGGCCAAACTAGTTTATCCTATTGCGTTTAGGACAAACTAGTTTAGCTTAGGCCAAACTAGTTTATCCTAAAGCGTTCAGGACAAACTAGTTTGTCCATTTATTTTGATTCTATTTGTTCCAGACTATCTCACCTCACTAACATCGAGGATGTTTATCTTTATCATTTTCATTTGTTTAATGATGTTATGAGTTTTACCTGCAGCTAGGAGTGTTTTAGCATTCCATGCTTTTGTTGTAATCGCAGGTTTTTAATTTGTCCCAGTTTCGGGTGGGCCCTGACATTCATCGTGGGTATTTAGGACAAAATAACCCATATTAAGCAGCCAATTCTAACAATTGACCAAAGAAATTAATAATTTATAACAAAATAAAAATATTAAAAAATAGTTAACTTGTAGTGTATACTGTATTTATTTATGCCACATTGTAAATAAAAGAAGGAGATCCTCATCGATACTGAAGTTAGCCAATAACTAGAGCAATAAAATTAACAGTCGATTTAATATTATTATTTTAGTACATAATACTGATAGCCCGTATTATTCCGTGACAAATTAATTCAAAAAAATGTAGATTAATTTAATAGCAGATGTTAGTATATTAAATATTTAAAATTATAAAATAAAAATAAAGACAATCGATTTTCGAATAAATAAAATATACTGTAGATTAGTGTTATATTATTCATGGAAGTATTTTTAAACTTTTACCAATATTAAAAAATGATTTGTAAAACAACAATGATGAATATAGTAGAATTTACTATTATTTTAACTGACTTAAGTCAATGTATAAAAGTTGCTTTTAAAACATATTTCTGTTCTGCAGAAAATAGTGAATAACAATGAAGATGGATTCTGCCAAGTCTCTTCACCAGCCCATTTCCAAGTTTAATTTCAGTTAACTCTTGATCCCTGTGTAGACAAGTTTTTACAATGTTATGTGTATACTGTATTACTATATGGATATAAAACCTGGATAATGAAGGTAAATTTGATGAACAAATTAGAAGCCTTCGAGATATGGTCATATCATATAACGCTTAAAATATCATGGGTTCTTCTCATTTCAAACATAGAAGTCTCAAATAGAATAGGTCAAGGCGAAGGTGACTTGACGAAGATGATAAAAAAGAGAAAATTAAATATCTGGGGCATATAATGAGAGGTAGCAGATACTGGATAATGCAGTTAATAGTCAACGGAAAGATCAAGGAAAGAAAAGAAATTGGAGGGAAGAAATATTCATGGCTACGAAACCTTCGTCAATGAACTGGCTTATTATTAGATGAATTGTTACATACCGCGCAAGATCGAGAACAATATAGGCTAATTGTCATGGAAGCTGTGCACGCCAAAAATTTGGGGACGGTATTCAAAGAAGAAGAAGAAGACAAGATAGTACGTAAGTTTTACGCACGAGCTGTGTGCCTGAACTGTAGTAACAAAATGTACACTGAAACTAGACATTATATGTTATAAATTTCATAGAAACTGAAATAAATCTGGAATTTAAGTCTATTAAAAACCCTTTGGATAGATCACGAACACTTTACTTCTATGAGTCATAATGATATTTACTTCTTGAGGAATGTGGTAGTTAATAAAAATCTTAAAAAGCTATTTACACTGGTAAAGAGTACAGAACAGTAAATGATTGCTCCATTTTTTTAAAATTAAATGCCACTCCAGTAAATCTGAAGGTGATATAAATATGTGCTCCGACAAGCGGAGCACAAGATGAGGAGAGAGTTCTATGGCAAATTAGAGTAAATTAAAAACTTCATTCCAATTCGTCCAAAAACCAGAAGAAACAAGATTGTCTGGCAAAGCCCAAATGGGACAACAAGGAATGGAATAGACTATAAATTATACAACCACAGAAAGATAATATTAGCTACAGTAGTGTTAAACACGATAAACCCAGATAGCGATCACATGATGAATAAGAATTATGTAACACCAAGACCAAAGAAAAAACTTACAAACGCCAGACAAAAAACAATAAATATGACGAACTAAAATACAGAAAAATCGAATACGAACAAAAACTGAAAAAAGGTACTGAACTGATAGAGAACGATTCATATCTTGAAATCCCAAATCAAAATTTAACGAATACTGTAATAGCAGTAGCAAAGTAACCGACCCATAATTAAACAGATCAAAAGAAGTAAAATAACTCAGCAAGGAAACAAAATATTCAATAAAAAAGAGACAACAGCTTGTGCAAGACCAAACACTTAATAAAGGTATAAGAGAGGACGAAATATGAAACTCAATGAGCACTATGCGAAATAAAAAACTCCAGGTGAAGACGAAATAGTGTTAGACATGATGGAGTATGAAGAAAAAGACTTCATAAAAATGCTACAATTTATATTTATGGAATGCTAGAAATAAGTGAAGTATCCACAGTACTTCA